>NC_064808.1:101314462-101581616 GCF_023721935.1 Panthera uncia
GGGGAGGGGGCAGGCGGGCGGGGGGGCGCGGGGGGGTGGGGGAGGAGGAAGAGAGGGAGGAGGAGGGGGAAAGGGGGAGGAAGACAGGGAGGAGGAAGGGGAGGAGGGGAGGAGGAGGAGGAGGGGAGGGGAAAGAGGGGGGAGGGGGAGGGGGAGGAGATTCAGTTTCAGTTGAGATTAGAAGATAAAGAATTGCTCATCTCAGTGGTTAGATTAAGTGACAAAACTCACTAAATTTAACCAGTATTAATTAATGAACTGTTCTAACTGCAAGTTGTGAAGCCATGAGCAAGACAGACACATACCCAGGAAACACCCAACAAAGGAATGCCCAGAGGAATGACCTGCCCAACACTGCATCTAACTCTGGGAGACTCTTCAGGACTTTGTATAATAGACTGAGGCAAAGTACCAAGAACAGCCACAGCCCCTGATGACTGGTGGCAGGGTTTCTCAAAGATCCAGGAGTCACTTGCACCAAAATCACGTGGGGACCTTGTTAAAATGTGCCAAGATAAGGGGTAATGGGGTGATTGAAATGCATATTCTTGGTCCTTTTTCAGGTCTACTGAACCAAACTCTCTGAAGATAAAGCCCAGTAATCTACATTGCTAGGAAGCATTCCAGAACATTCTGAGGCACACTAAAGGCTAAGAACCACTGATCTAATGACTACTTACTTTAGAATATATAATTCAGAAAAGCTAAACAGTATCTATCATATTATGAACTAGTTACCCAGTTATCTACTTGATTAATAGACTTAATTTATTAGGAAATGTACTTTTTGTCAACCATATTTTAATTAACAAGAAAATAGTTTTTAAAATAGGTCATCTACTTAGGAGAATTCTATGCAGCCTGATTCTGGGAAATGTTTCTTGACATAAGAAATAATTATTATAATACTTTAATACATTGTTAAGGGAATAAAAAACAGACCAGAGAAGTATATAGAATAGATATCATTTTTAATGAAATTTTTTTAATGATCAAAAAAGATGGATGGACAAAAAACTGCGGAGTTAGTTTACCCATTTCCTGAAACATTTTACCTAAAAGGATGTTTGCTGTTTCCTATAACAGCCTTGAAGAACACATTTCCTACTCAAGATCAGGTAATAAAGAAGAGGATAGAGGAGCGCCTGGGTGGCTCAGTCAGTTAAGCATCTTGACTTCAGCTCAGGTCATGATCTTGTGGTTCATGAGTTCAAGCCCCACGTCAGGCTCTGTGCTGACAGCTAAGAGCCTGGAGCCTTCAGATTCTGTGTCTCCTTCTCTCTCTGCCCCTCTCCTGCTCACACTCTGTCTCTCACTCTCTCTCTCCCAAAGAAATAAACATTAAAAAATACATATATATATGGAGAGAGAGCTGGGTGATGAGGTTTTAGGATACCTAGCTCTACTTGAGCCAGTAAAAAACAAACCTGCACTATGCATTTTAATACACAGTCACCTATGTCAATATGGAGAAGTAGACACAAACACCCTGCAAAGCCAATTACTCACCAGAGGCACACATTAACCTACACAAAAGCTAAACCATACAAAGGTTTCACAGGTTATACATGATAGACTGATGGACAGGTTAAGACAGATAGTCAGAAATATCGAACACCTACCCATTTCTCTTCAGAGAGACATGCACTCAGGTTACAGGAACATGAATTTACATGCTCTGAGAGTCTTCTGTACTAAGTAATAAATAATTACGAAGATAGTCTAACAGAGTGACTTTGGGTGTGATTCAGACTTGCTGGCAAGACTGGCCTTACACACTAGAAACTTGCCTAACCAAGTATCTTACACAGTCTCCAGATTCACTGCCCTTGTCTGTAAAAGGGGGGCAGTAATAGTACCTCTCTCAGAGAGTCGTTATAAGGACTAAATTTAAAAAATACATTGAAAAATGCTTAACACCAGGATATACTAGGCACTCAATAAATGTCAGCTATCATTATTAGCTATTAGAAGTTTCTGGAGCAGATTGGTAGGCAGTTGGAAAAGGAGTTGTGGATGACCAGGAAACAGATGTGATGTAAATGGCTGGAAATACAAACACACAATAACCTTAACTTACTTTGTAGTGTATTTTTCCCATAATAAAAATAAATCCTTTCCCATGTAATGAACAATGTACTTTCCCCACATCTGTTTGCTGTACCATTCTAAATTTCTTGTACTTAGTGTGATTTTTTTTTTTAATTCAAGTTTGAGAAATACATACTGAAAATCCCTGTAATGCCTGTAAGCCAAAAAGCATAACAGAACATAAAAAATGTAAGTCATGCTGAAAAGGTCAAATAGCAAATCAGTTGCTAAGCATATGTGCAAAAGGACCATAGAACACAGTAAATTAGGTACCTTCAGCTCAGTTATGCAACTTTGGAGATTTCCTTCTGACCCTTTTAAACAAAGTTCCCTATGTCTACACCTTAACTATAATGGAACACTGGGGAGATAGTTAACTCCTAATTATTTTTAAAAAGACCTCCTTCCCAACTTTACCATGTGACCCATAGGAGTTCCCCATGTTGTAAGCTGTTCCATCAGCATCATAGTGAGGATGGGCAGTTGCTCCATTCACAGCAATGAATTTCCTCCAGTCTACCTGCAAATTTAAGACCATCAGAGACTTTTAAATGTTAAAATGGGAAGATCTCTACTTACATTTATCAACAGTAGGAATGTGTCAGATATCTTAAAAATAAGATATGACAACTACAGTCTAAGCCCTAATGTCTCACCTCTAAGAAATCAAAATTATTTTTCCTTCTAAAGAAATTGAGACTAAATAATAAATAAAAACTCCACCACCACCACCACCACCACCACCACCACCACCACCATCAAATGGACAAAAATGATTATCCAGTAAGGATTCCCCATCCCCCACCAAGATTGCAGGAAAGTTCAAAAAATAAGAATTAAAGTTCTGGTCCAAATTTAATTTAATTTTTGTTAATGTGTTAGGTGAATGCAGGAGGGGCCTAGACAGTCTCTAATCCAATTCTATCTGTAGCTAGGAAGAACATGAAATGGCCAACTTAAATCTGTACTACTGTATTTTTCCTTTACTATAGCCTTCAGATATTAGGACTAAGGAAGACATCTAGAATTATCTTTAAGGAAAACCAACCTCACAGGCCTAGATCTACTGAGGACAGAAGGTGCAGAGTAATATCCTGAATCAGTGGGTAACTTTTTTTTCTTTGTTTCATAAAGGCTCCAATTTCTTCTTCAGATAACGACCACTCTAAAAAGTATTCGGAAAGGAATGAAATTTTAGGGTCTATAAATGTTCATTATTTTTTATTTTTGAGAGAGAGAGCGCAGAGGAGGGGCAGAGAGAGAGGGAGACAAAGGATCTGAAGTAGGCTCCGTGCTGACAGCAGGGAGCCTGAGGCAGGGCTCGAACCCACAAACCATGAGATCATGACCTGACCCAATCAAACACTTAAACAACTGAGCCACCCAGGCATCCTTATTCATTTTCTTAAACTATATTTTACCTTTTCGATTTTTTCCAGAGTTTTGATGTCCACTTTGTTCATAAAGTTGGTCTCAGTACTAAGGTAGTAGTCACCCTTGTACTGCACGTAGTTGACATTGGTGTTGTCAGTTATTGCTGAAACCAAATCCCAGAGTTACTTAAACACCACAACTTACTGTAGCACAGTCAGAGCAAGAACACAGTTTAAACATCCTCTTATACCAAAAAAAAAGAAAAAAATTCTACTTCAAGATATGTATTTATATAGATTGACATACATCATAATTAAATAGTCATCACTATCACCCAGAAATTCTGAGCACAGTAAAGGCTGCTTACCAGGCACTTCAAACTTTGATAAGAAACGTTCAAAAACATTCTTGCAGGGGTCAGGGACAGCCAGCGTGCCAAATTCTGAGATCACAATTCGATCATGAACACTATTGGCCTTATAAGTATTACTCTGTAGGAACTTGCTTCTATATGTCACTGTGCCCTTCTCCATCCTGAACTGGTGAAGCAAAGCCATCCCATCAAACCAGTGATTGTACCTTCAGACAGCAGCAAAAACAGAAAGACAAATATCAGTAAGAAAAACACAGGGGCAAATGAATGCCTTCAAATATAGAGATAAGGAATTGGAATGGGTTCCCAGCACAACCTGTTTAGTTTGAAAACTTGAGTAAGAGATGACACCTTTTGAGTATATCCTGAAATCCAATGGAGAAGAACAACTTACATTCTTCTGACCCTTACTCCCCTGTCAAAAAACTCACACTTAGAAGGTTGAAAATAACACTCCAAACTGGTGACTCCTAAAATAAGTCTGATTTTTACCCTATAGCCAGGAAAATAGCATAAGAGGATATGAAATACTTGACATTCTCCAAGTTAAAATGGGTTCCTAAGCTTTAAGAAATAATAATCTTCATATCTTATGTATATATTATGTTTTCCATTTACTTTAAATTTTTCAAATTTATCAGAATTATGCTAAAGAACAAATAAGATTATTAATCATCTTGGTAGGTATGATTACAGTAGAAATTATCTACTTAAATAATGGAGTATAGGGGCACCCGGGTGGCTCAGTCAATTAAGTGTCCGACTTCAGCTCAGGTCATGATCTCGAGGCCCATGAGTTCAAGCCCCACATCGGGCTCTGTGCTGACAGCTCAGACCCTGGAGCCTGCTTCAGATTCCGTGTCTCCCACTCTCTCTGCCCCTCCCCCACTCATACTCTGTTTCTCTCACTCTCAAACATGCGTATGTTAAAAAAAATTTTTTTAAATAATGGAACATCAAAAAACCATAAGGAAAAGTTTATAGCTTTGCTTTTAAACAATTCTTTTTTTTTTAATGTTTGTTTGTTTTTGAGAGAGAAACAGAGCACGAACAAGGGAGGGGCAGAGAGAGGGGGGAGACACAGAATCTGAAGCAGGCTCCAGGCTCTGAGCTGTCAGCACAGACCCTGATGTGGGGCTAGAACTCACAAACTGTGAGATCATGACCTGAAGCCAAAGTCGGACACTCAACCAACTGAGTCACCCAGAAGCCCCAGTGGCTTTGCTTTTAAAAGAGTTTCACATCATACAGTCTTTTCTTTCATGTGCTTAATATGCTGAATGCTTAGTATGTCTTCAGCACAGATAAGCAAGGCTAACACCATTGTGTTAAAATGCAATGGCCCTGGAAGCAAGGAATCAAAGAAATATTTGTATACCTGTGTTTATAGCAGCATTATTTATGATAATCAAAAAATGGACAACCTAGTGTCCATTAAAAAGGAAGGAAAGGAAATTCTGTCACATGCTACAACACAGAAGAACTTTGAGGACATTATTATAAACAAAACAATCTAGTCACACACACAAAAAGGTAGAGTTTCAGTTCTGCAGGCTGAAAAAATTCTGAAGATCTGTTCCAC
This sequence comes from Panthera uncia, assembly GCF_023721935.1. Lineage (NCBI taxonomy): Eukaryota > Metazoa > Chordata > Mammalia > Carnivora > Felidae > Panthera > Panthera uncia. Next base: position 101,319,883 of record NC_064808.1, read on the forward strand.
AACAATGTGAATAAACTTAACACTAACCTTTACCTCTAAAGATGGCTAAGATGGTAAATTTTACATTACATGTTGTTTACTACAATAAAAAAATGCAGGAAATAAAATTAAAAGTAAAACAAGACTCTCTTTGCCCAGTGATTTGAGGTGCCATCTTATAATAAATTAAATTTCCATTAGTTCTTGGGTTTATTTCTTGGCTTTCTATTCTATATCACTTGTTTATTTATTTATGTACTGATATCACAATGTTTTTTAATCATAGAGTGTTTATAGTATTTTTTAATGTCTGAAAAGGCTAGTCCCTTCACTGAAAAATCTTCTTTTTTTCATGTTTTCTTGACTATACTTGCATATTTATTTTTCCATATAAACTTTAGTATTGATCTAATTTCCTTTAAAAGCTTGTTGGAATTTTAAAGATTGTATTAAATTTTAAAATTAACTTAGGGAATACTGACATCTTTATGATGTTGAATTATCCTATTCAAGAACACAGGATGTTTTCTCATTTGCTTGATTGCGTCTTTTAGGAGTCTTGTGATTTTAGAGAGAGAGTGAGTGAGTGAATGAGAGTAAGGGAAAAAGGCAGGGGGAGAGAGACAGAGACAGAGAATCTCAAGCAGGCTCCATGCTCAGTGCAGGGCCCAACATGGGGCTCTATCCTATGACCCTAGGATCACAATCTGAGCCAAAATCAAGCGTCAACAGACTGAGCCACCCAGGCACCCCAAGGAGTGTTTTAAAGTTTGCACATTTCTTATTAAGTTCCTGAATATTTAATCTTCTTTGTTGCTACCGTAAAAGTTTTTTCTACCATTATGTGCCCTAACTAGTTATCGTTTGTGTATATGAAGGCTATTGATTTCAGTAGGTTAATTTTACATCCTGTTACCTTACCTTTTATTGTTTGAATTGGTTTTGTCATTGATTCTGTGTGGTCTTCCAGATTTACTAGGATATCATCTGCAAACAGAGAGTCTTACCCTACTAATCTTTGGGCCTCTAATCAGTTTCTTTAGTCAGACTGTATTGGTTACATCTGGTTGAAAAGCAGTGGAATAGGGGACATCCTTTCCTTGCTCCTATCTTAAAATACCTATAGTGTTTCTCATTTTAATATCACTGGTTTTAAGATTAAGAGTAAAATATATATGTTTGTGTATGCATGTATACATATATACACACATATATAAATATATAAATGTGTATATATATACACGCATACACACAAAATGTATTATATGTATACGTATATATACATATACACATACTTATACCTTTATATCTACATGTATATATACATATATATCCACGTACATATATTTATATATAAATATATTATTACATATATACTGGATGTACTATATTTACCTGTATGTGTATATATGTGTATGTATGTATATAAAATCACATTAACAAAGTATCCATCAAGTCCTGTTTTCTTGAGTATTTTTATGAGGAAAGGATGTTGAATTCTGACAAAAGTTTTGTCAGCATTTATAGAGATAATCCTATGACTATTTATCCTGAGACCTATTAATATGGCATATATTAATGGATTTCCAAATAACGAAACTACTTTGCACTCTTGAAATTAATCCATTGTGAATTATATTTTTATATAGTGTTGGATTCTATTTGTTATTAAAATATTTTTGTACTGTATTAGCACTATATATTTTTTATTTTTTCATTGATATTCATAAGTAATATGAATAAATAAATTTTCTGTACTGTCTGCATCATGTGTAGATAATGAACATTATACTTGTTTCATTTTCTCTGAAATGATATACAGAGCTTTAGGACTATTTGATATTTGAAGGTTTGGTAGCATTTCTCTATGAAGAAATCTGGGCCTGGTGCTTTTTTTGAGAGGAAGATAATTAACAAGTACCCCTTTTTCCTCTATAAAACCTGTTCTGTTCAAACCTGCTATCTCTATGAATTTTGGTAATCTGTGTTTTCCCAGAAAATTATCCATTTCACAAGGTTCTGAAATGTATCTGCATAAAGGCCTAGAAAGTCTCATAAATTTTATCTATTTCAATGGATTTCTTTCCACTACCATTTCCTGTTTTGAATATTTGTACTTCCTCCCTTTTTCTTCTTGATTATGTTAGCTGGTAGTTTCTCTGTTTCAGTAATTTTTTTTAAAAAACACTAAAAACAAAATAATTTCAATAATTATTGCTATTCTTATCTAAATACCTCTAAAACTACAATACATAATCTCAAACACAATACTCTGGGTATAACACCAGACACTCAGTTTCCTCATTTAAGAGACTTCATGTTCTTTTATTTTCTTTTTTCTTTATTTTTGGTTACCACCTCATATTGTTGACTCACACTGAACTATCAACTAAAACCCCTAAGTAATTTTTAATACATTCTGCTGTTAAGTCACATCACTTTCATCCTTGCACTTATAAAAAATTTTTTCATCTACCTAATAATATATTCAACTTGTTAGATTCCATTTCATAAGATCCTTCTAGACTAGACCCTATCATTCCATGTATTCATTTACTGAAACCAGCCAACTTTTCTTGAGCCCCTGCTATCTGCCAGGCTTGTGCCAAGACCAGTGCTTACAGGCACATAAATAACTATATCATAAAGTGATTGCTGAGACAACAGAGAAGTAATTAAAAAAAATACTATATATGACAGAAGGAGCAACTACCTGACAGGACTGTGCTAAGCACTTTACCATATCCTTTCCTGTAGACATAAAAATAAATATAGGAAATAAATATAGGGACACCTGGGTGGCTCAGTCACTTGGGCGTCAGACTTCGACTCAGGTCATGATCTCCTGGTTTGTGAATTCGAGCCCCGCATTGGGCTTTCTGCTGTCAGCATAGAACCTGCTTTGGGCCCTCTGTTTCCCTCTCTCTCTGCCCCTCGCCCCATCTCTCTCTCAAAAATTAATAAACATTAAAAAAATAAAAAATTTATTTTATATATAAATATAAAATATTATTTTAATAATTATTTATTTATCACACACAGACTGATCCTGTGAATAAATATTAATACCAAGGTACAGAATAAAAACATGCCAGGGTCACAGGGCTGGTAAGTGGCAGGAAAGAGATTTGAATTCAGTGCTGACTCCAAATCCTGGGATCTTACAACATCCCAAAAAATAAGGTGAACTAGAAAAAAAGCAATTTGGCAGGAAAGGGAGTGGGGGGACAAGGGCACTAAAGGGAAAGAAGAAAATGAAAATGTACTGACTGCCAATTCACCACCCACCTCCCCCACAAAGACGTTTATCTGAAAAGAGACCTGTAGTGCAAGCCTAGGCGCTGAGGAGCTCTGCTGCTTGGTTCTAAAGTTTACCAGGGCAGCAGATGAAACGCCATATGCTTTCAGAGGCTGTTACAGTCTAGGGATTGGGCCAGTAGTTTCATTTTTCTCTTCCTTCTCCCGCTTCTGTTTGCCTTCTAATCCTTTTTCAGATTACAACTTGTTGAAATCCAGATATATAAACAGAAAAAAAGCACACCTTTGCTAATTAGGGCCAGGGGGATCCATAGGCCGGCTCATTTACCTTCTTTTTCTCTACCTCCAAACTACCTCCCAATCTCCCAGCCCCCTCACCCGCAACTCCACCAGAGGCATCTAAAGTAACTTCTTAAGCGCTTTTTACACAGCTGGGGGTGAGGAACACACTGCATTTTAATGCCTTTCAGCACTAGCATTTTATAAAATCAAGTGAACACAAGATGCAACAGGTTCAGCAAATTAAAATATCTGGAATATTAAGAAATATATCTTGAATATATAAATATTAATAAATATATCTTGCTCCTAAAGTTTATCTCTTTCCAATAACAGCTAGGAAAAGAAAAGCTGGACCATGATCAGAGTGTCACCAGGCCTAAGGGAATAATGTAGCTAACACAAAGTAGAATGGAAGGGGAGGGGCTTAGAGAATGGGAGAATGAGGAGTCACTGTTTATTTATTTATATTTTTTTAACAGGAGAAAAGTATACATTTTATTAAATTTCTACATGTCTGTGGGGGCCTTTGTAGGATAATGAAGCCCTGGAGAAGTGACTAGAGCAGGAAGCTTTCATACCTTTTTTTTAAGACAAGAAACAATAAGTTTGTGAGGAAACGACGAGACCAGGAGTCAGGGCTGGGGCAGTAAACTGGGAGAAGCAACATGAGCTATATGAGAGAAGCAAACCTAGCGGAAGATGAGGCTGTTTTAATAAGCTTGTACATAAGATCCATTTCAATGTCCGTTCCCAGGCTCTGGTGATAAGAGCCTCCTGGTACAGGGAGGGCTCCCTTCCTGTAGGAAATTTTATGGCCTGTTTTTAGGTAGAAAAGGGGAGGTCAGGAGCCCTTCTTGCATCTGCTGTTTCTCAAGTGCCTTCAGCTCAGTATGCCGAACTGGCGTATTTTGGAATACGTGTCCTAAACTCCTTCAAGGACAAGGGGAGGACTGGAAGAAAATGTAGAGGATTCCTCTCTTCCCTTAAATTGTATTACTTCATGTTTTTTCCTTCTGCAATTTTAATTTAATTTATTTTTTAAGTTTATTTATTTATTTTGAGCAAAAGAGAGAAAGAGGGAGAGAGAAGACGAGGAAGAGAATCCTAAGCAGGCTCCTTGCTGTCAGTGCAGAGCCCCACCTCACCAACTGCAAGACCATGACCTAAGCTGAAATCAGGAGTCTGACCTTTAACCCACTGAGCAACCGGAAGTTCCTGCAATTTTAATTTAAATCGCACATCTATGTAGTTTAAATGCACACACATAGTTCAATTTCATATATGTAGTTTTAAAGAATCGACCAATTCCAAAAAACTTCCTATGATAAACTGAAGTCTCTAATCCTTTTACTCCATTTTCCTGTCCCTAGAGGCCAACGCTTTCAAATACTTTAATCTGACTCTTGATTTTTACTTCCATATTGCTAATTAACATGCTTGTTATTTTTCACATTAGACTTTTATTGGCTTTCTACTAGGAAAGATAAGGATTTAGCTCTCCTCTCTCTCCCCATCTCCACTATGCATGAGCACCCCTTAAATCTCCCAATATTTTAAATATCACTATCATAATATTAGTTAGATTAACACTTAATATTCATATTATTGACTATAAAAATGTCATTCACAACACAATCATGTAGAAAACTATAATTACTTTTCCTTCCTTATGCCATTTTCTATTTTTCCTAAAGTTGATTTTTCTTTTTTCTTTTTTTGTTTGTTTATTTATTTAATTTAAATCCAAGTTAGTTAACATCTAGTGTAATAATGATGTCAGGAATAGAATTTAGTGATTCATCACTTACATATGGCACCCAGTGCTCATCCCCACAAGTGCTCTCCTTAATGCCCATTGCCCAATTAGCCCATCACCTCACCCAACACTCTGCCAGCAAACCTCAGTTTGTTCTCTGTATTTAAGAGTCTCTTATGGTTTGCCTCCCTCCCTCTCTGTTTTTTAAAAAAAAATTTTTTATGTTAATTTTTGAGAAAGAGAGAGAGACAGCATGAACAGGGGAGGGGAGAGAGAGAAAGAGAGAGAGAGAGAGAGAGAGAGAGAGAGAGAGAGAGAGAGAGAAGACACAGAATCTGAGGCAGGCTCTAGCCTAACAGCTGTCAGCACAGACCCCGATGCAGGGCTCGAACTCATGAACCTTGAGATCATGATCTGAGCTGAAGTTGGACACTCAACTGACTAAGCCACCCAGGCGCCCCATCCCTCTCTGTTTTCATCTTTTTTTTTTGCTTCCCTTCCCCTATGTTCATCTGCTGTATTTCTTAAATTCCACATATGAGTGAAATCATATGATTATTTGTCTTTCTCTGGCTGACTTATTTCGCTTAGCATAATATATTCTAGTTCCATCCACATTATTGCGAATGGCAAGATTTCATTCTGATTGCTGAGTAATATTCCATTGTGTGTGTGCATGTAGATATATATGTATATGTATGTATACATGTATATATATATATACACACACACACCACATCTTCTTTATCTATTCATCAGTTGATGGACATGTGGGCTCTTTCCATACTTTGGCTATTGTCAATACTGCTGTTATGAACATTGGGGTACACGTGCCCCTATGAATCAGCACTCCCATATCATTTCGATAAAATCCTAGTAGTGTTATTGCTGGGTACAGGGTAGTTCTATTTTTAATATTTTGAGGAACCTCCATACTGTTTTCCAGAGTAGCTGCACCCGTTTGCATTCCCAGAGGAGTCACTGTTTAATGGGAACAGAGTTTCAGTTTGCAAGATGAAAAGTGGATGGATGGTGGTCATGACAGCACAATAATGTGTATGTACTTAATGTAACTCAACTGTACACTTAAAAATAATTAGGATGGGTAAATTTAATGCTATGTGTATTTTACTACTTTTTTTAAAGGCAATGTTTCCTGCAATATCATTCAGCCATTAAAAATAATGGTCATTCAGATTTCATAGCAACATGCATAAAAGGCTTATGATAGTGTGAAAGTTTTTAAACCAGAGCCAAAAAAAAAAATCAGTTAATATCCAAAACAAAAAGAACCCACACAACTCAATACCGAAAAAACTAATAATCCAATTAAAAAATGGCAGAAGGGGGTACCTGGGTGGCTCAGTCGGTTAAGCATCCAACTCTTAATTTCGACTAAGGTCATGATCTTGAAGTTCATGAGATGGAGCCCCGAGTCAGGCTCTGAGCTGACAATGTGGAGCCTGCTTGGGGTTCTCTCCCTCTCTCTCTGCCCCTCCCCCACTCATCACATGCGCTCATGCTCTCTCTCTCTCTCAAAACAAATAAATAAATTAAAAAAAAAAAAAGGGCAGAAGATCTGCATAGACGTTTTCCCAAAGAAGACATGAAGATGGTCAATAGACACATGGAAAAATGCTCAGTATCGCCAATCACGACGTAAATGCAAATCAAAACCACAATGAGATATCAACTCACACTTGTTAGGATGGCTAGTATCAAAAAGACAAGAAATAGCAAGCACTGGTGAGGATGTAGAGAATAGGGAACCCTTGTGTATGTACTGTTGGTGGGAATGTAAATATGCACAGCCACTGTCAGAACTACCATATCATTCAGTAATTCTACTTCTGGGTACTTATCTAAAGAAAACAAAAACACTAACTCCAGAAGATATCTGCACCTCCATGTTCAATGTAGCATTATTTACAACAGCCAAGAGACAGCAACAACCTACATTTCCATCAGTGGATGAATAGATAAAGAAGATGTGGTATATGTAGACAGTAAAACCTTGGTTTGTGAGCTTAATTCATTCCAGAAACACGCTTGTAATCCAAAGCACTTGTATATGTAAGCAAATTTCCCCATAAGAAATAATGGAAACTCAGATGATTTGTTCCACAACCTAAAAATATTTATATAGAAATGATTACAATACTTTAATATAATACAAAATAATAAAGAAAATACAAAATACAAAGAAAAACAAATTAACCTGTACTTTCTTTGAAAACCTTCATGACTGGGGTCAGGGAGACAAGAGAAAGGAGGGTTACTGTGTAGGATGACTTTCACTATCACTAAGGGAATCACTGCTATCTATTGGCTCAATGGAATCTTTTTCTGCATGGGGCCATTGTATATGCTTGCACAGATGTACACTACAGTACAACATTAATAAACTCTTGTCATATACTGTTATTTATTTTATTTTTTTAATACTGTATTTAATGTAACTGGCAATAAGGCAGCAGAGGAAAGGGTCTGTATCTGCAGGAAGCCTGACCTAGAATGAAGCAAAGCATTCCTAAGCTCACTTTGGATGGAAAAGCAAAGGACTGCTCATAGGTTCTTTGAACTGACAAAAAATACACTAGTGCCAGTTGTAGGACCCTTCCAACGTTCTAAAAAAAATCACTGATTTCTACCAAACACGGTAACCTGAGACCAAGCATCCAAGCATGGGACACAATCACTCACAATCCCTCAGAGAGAGAGAGAGACAGAGAGAGAGAGAGACAGAGAGAGAGGAACCAATGGCTCAGTTGTGATCATGTGACGTTTGGTATCACGTACTACTCGTATTGCAAGGCATTGCTCGTTTATCAAGTTAAAATTTATTAGAAATCTCTGCTCACTTTGCAGAACACTCACAGAACAAGTTATTCACAATCCAAGGATTTACTGTATACAGTGGAATATTAGTCAGCCACAAATAAGGATATCTTACCATTTGTGACAACATGGTTAAGGGCATTTTGCTAAATAAAATAAGAGACAGAGAAAGACAAAGAAAATACCATATGATCTCATTTATATATAGAATCTTTAAAACAAAACAAAACAAAAACCCCAAACTCATACAGAACAGATCAGTGATTTCAAGAGATGAGGGGGTAAGGTTAGGTGAAATGGGCAAAGGAAGTTAAAAGGCACAAAAATAAGTTAAGCAATGGGAATGTAATATACAACATGGTGACAATAGTCAATAATACTGTATTGTATATTTAAAAGCTACTAAGAGAATAAATCTTAAAAGTCCTCATCACAAGAAAAAAAATGGTTTTGTAACTGTGTGGTGCCACGTTAACTAGACTTACTGTGGTGATCATTTTGCAACAATACAAATATTATCCATTATGTTTTACACCTGAAACTAATATAATGTTAAGTCAATTATACCTCAATTTTAAAAAGTTTACATACAAGGTGTCTGGAAGGCTCAGTCAGTTAAGCATTAGACTCTTGGTTTCAGCTCAGGTCATGATCTCACGGTTTCATGAGTTTGAGTCCCACATAGGGCTCTGCGGTGACAGCACAGAGCCTGCTTGGGATCCTCTCTTTCCCTCTCTCTCTGCTCCTCTCCCACTCACACTATGTCTGTCTCTCTCAAAATAAATAAATGAACTTTTAAAAAGTCTACATACAATATGAGTGTAATTGTTCAAAATAAATCTGTTCAAAATAAATCTTGTTCAAAAGAAATGGGGCAAAGACTAGCAGGAGATACATTAAAGTGCTAACAGAGAATGTGACCCACATTTTCTCCCACTCTGTTCTTTTATTATTTTTTCTAAGTTTATTTTTGAGAGTGAGAGAGTGTGAGCAAGGGGGGGACAGAGAGAAAAAGAGACAGAGAATCCCAAGCAGCACAGAGCCCCACGTGGGGCTGGAACCCATGAACCATGAGATCATGGCCTGAGCTGAAATCAACAGTTGGATGCTTAACTGACTGAGCCACCCAGGGTACCCAAGCCCCACTCTGTACTATATTTCAAAAAGTTTTATACAGGTAAAAAGTTTTATAGTGAAAAAAAGTTTCTATTATTTAAAAATGTTTAAAGCAAAGAAGATTCCTCCCTTACCATAAGGGTTTCTTTACACCACTTCATGTCCCTACTAACCACACACAGAAATAATGTACTAAAGAGTTATTGGTCTTTTTCATTTATTTCCATGTATTGATTGAGTGCTATTTAAGAGCAGGGCACTGTCCTAAATACTGGGGATACAGGGCGAACAAGAAAAAACTCCCTGCTCTCATGGAATTTTTATTCTAGTGGAGGAACACAAACAAAAAGTACTAGACATTGATAGTGTTGTGCAGAGAATTAAAATAGGAAATATAATTACTAATAGCATTTTTAGATTGGGACATTGGGGAAGCTCAAAGGACATGAGACTTGAGCTGATACAATAATAAGAATCAGACTTGGAAAGACAGATGAGAGCCAATGCCAAGACCCTGAGCAAAAATAAATGTGCCCAGTTTGAGGAACCGAAAGAGCCACTGTGTCTGGGGGACACTGGGTGAGGGAGCTGTATGAGGTGAAGACATTGCTCCTTCCTTCAGGAACTTGTGGCGAAACAGAGCTCAGTGGTCATACAGACGGTTCCTGACACTTCTCTTTTGGCATGAGCCTTCAAGAGAACTCCAAATTCAGAATATTCTGCAGAGCAGAAAAGTCAGGACTTTTTAAGAAAAAGAATTAAGTTTCTTTTTCTTTTTCCCATAGACTACAGCTTCCTCATGTGTAATCAAAGGGACTGCATGACAATGTTAGCCTCAGAGAGAAAGCAGACGTAATGTATATTCCATAGAACCAGCCATGCTAAAACATCCAAATGGTTTTCCAAATTCAAGACTTACTTATCCTTCCCGAATTCAAATTTCCCAGGCCCAACTCGAAGCAGGTAGCCACGGAGCCACTGAGGAAAATGTCCTCGGACGCAAGCAGAGACAATCTGTGGTGTCTCCTCCACCGTGGTTACTAGTGGTGCAATACATGGAAGCCTCTCTTGCTTACTGAAGATTGCCTTCTTCTGACGAGTACTTTCCACATACTTCTTCAAAACTGTGAAGAGGAAACCAGGAGCACAAAAAATTTTACCAATCTTCCATAAACATGCCTGTTTCTCCCTCAGACAATATTCTTATCTACTGGTAAAGGAAAAATAAACCTATATATAGGTCCAAATATAGTCTCCAAATTCCTCTCTTCCCTCATTGTCAGACCATCAACTCTCTGGATCTCCATTTGTGACGCGCAACAATCCTCTTTGTATTCTTGCAGCACACTCAGGACTTAATTATTATTATCATTTCTCATAGTTGAACAATACTCCTCTTTTCACAAGACCGAATCTACATATTAACCCAAGATGTGCTAACAGCAACCTCATTGCTAGGATTTTTAAAAAATGACCACTAGGGGCGCCTGGGTGGCTCAGTCAGTTGAGCGAATGACTTGATTTCCACTCAGGTCATGATCTCATGGTTCATGGGATCCAGCACCTTGTTGGGGTCTGCACTGACAGCACAGAGCCTGCTTGGGATTCTCTCTCTCCCTCTCTCTCTGCCCCTCCTCTACTCAGGCGAGTGCACTCTAAGGAAGGAAGGAAGGAAGGAAGGAAAGAAAGAAAGAAAGAAAGAAAGAAAGAAAGCAAGCTAGCTTAAAAAAAAAATGACCTGTATTCATTACTATCATAATTACTTTTGATCCACCAGAATGGGATCCCAAAGATTTCCCAGCGATTTATAAGAATTTAGTAGGGTCTGTAGTTCAGCTTCTTCCATTTTAATGGCATACACTTGAATGTACATGGCATTTTCTAAAAGAAGGGTATCATAAATTAAATTAAGCAGTGATACTTGGTCTGAAATTACTTGAAGTTCAAAAGCCACAAGAAGAAAAAATCATTATTATATAATAAGAAGGTAAAAATTATCCCTGTTAAGGGCACCTGGGTGGCTCAATCAGTTAAGCATCTGACTTCGGCTCAGGTCATGATCTCACGGTTCATGAGTTTGAACCCCACATCGGGCTCTGTGTTGACAGCTCAGAGCCTGGAGCCTGCTTCAGATTCTGTGTCTCCCTCTCTCTGCCCTCCTCTGCTTGCACTCTATCTCTTGAAAATAAATACTAAAAAAATTTTTTTAATTATCCCTCTTCATATTTATTTCGTGTTCGTTCACAAGGTAGTGTTGCCTAACACAGAGGGATAGTCAGATATATAATTAACTAGTGCCTTATTTTACTTAAAATTTTAACAGTGATACAGAAGTCTAAACTAGAAAAACTAACACACAGAGACCCTATTTTTCTCAAGAAGTGAGACTTGCATTATTTTAGCCAAATATTTTACAGTGTTATATCTATTATCCCATTTCTTTCAAATCTTCATAAAATTTGGTTTAGAGTACATGATTCCTTCTACTTTCCAATAATAAACAATTCAGTCAAACCCAACTATTTTCTGAATTCCCAAATAAAATTGACTCTTACCCTGAATGCCCTTCCTACTAATCTACCCCTAAGGAAATTCTAGTATTGTTCAAATTCTATCTCAAATGCTACTTCCTTTAAGAGGAAGTATACTGTAATATTTAAGAAGAGTATTGGCCCAGGTCCTGCCTGGCTGCAGATTGCTAGGGTTCAAATCCTGGCCTTCTGTTTTCCAAATAAATAACCTTTCTAATGAGGATAATAATATGGCTATAAATAATAAATGAGTTAGGTTATGTAAAGTTTTTAGAAAATAGTAAATACTCAAAAAATGCTATCATTATTTCCATAGCTTTTAACAATCAATCCAACAAGATGTAATATCATCCTCCTTTGAATTATGTATTCCTTCAACAAAGGGGTAACTGGTAAGGGATAAAAAGTATTTGAACCTGATGTAGGGATGGCTGGGTGGTTCAGTGAGTTGAGAGTCTGACTCTTGATTTCAGCTCAGGTCATGATCTAATGGTTTGTGAGATCCAGCCAAATGTTGGGCTCCATGCAGACAGCATGGAGCCTACTTGGGATTCTCTCTCCTTCTTTCCCTGCCCTGCTCACATGTGCTCATGCACACTCTCAAAATAAATGGATAGACTTAAAAAATAAAACCTGATGTAGGCACCTGGGTGGCTCAGTTGGTTGAGAGTCTGACTTCGGCTCAGGTCATGATCTCATGGTTCATGGGTCTGAGCACCTCACTGGGCTCTGTGCTGACAACTGGAGCCTGGAGTCTGCTTCAGATTCTGTGTCTCCCTCTGTCTCTGCTCCTCCCCTACTTGTGCTCTCTGTCTCCCTCTCAAAAATGAATAAACATTTAAAAAAAATTTTTTAAACCTGATGTAAACGAATTCACTGCCTAATAAACAAACAGACCATTTATACTGTAATCCACATTTTGAGCACTGTTTCTCAAAGTATAGTCTGAGAACTACTTGGAACAGAAATAGATATTACTGCTGAAATGGAGATTCAAGGACTTCATCTTGGACCTAATCAGAATCTCTAGGGTATAGCAAGCAAGTATTCTTAGGCACACTAAAATATGAGAACCACACTATTGGAAGTAGAGGTATAAACAGGATGTTTTGCAAACCTGGGAGGTGGAAACCCTTGGTTATTTATCTTACTACTTTTATTTATATTCTGCATATTCATCTCACTCTCCTCTTTTATTAACATAAATATCCTGAGGTCAGTTTTTACTCCTCTCACTTAAGTAGAATTACATTGAATACCCTGATTGGACAATGGTCTGAATAGAGATTCAATAATTTAAAACATCTTACATTTTATTTATTTATTTTTTAATTTTTTTTTTTTTAAATTTTATTTATTTTTTAGACAGAGAGAGATAGAGCATGAACTGGGGAGGAGCAGAGAGAGAGGGAGACACAGAATCTGAAACAGGCTCCAGGCTCTGAGCTGTCAGCACAGAGCCCAACGCAGGGCTCGAACTCACGGACTGTGAGATCGTGACCTGAGCCGAAGTTGGACGCCCAACCGACCAAGCCACCCAGGTGCCCCTAAAACATCTTACATTTTAGAAAAAGTTTATGTGTGTATACATTCTGTACTCCATAGCATACTATTGGCAGTTTATTATATACTCTTCAGACTTTTCACAACATTGGATATTGTGTTCTAGACCTCCTTAAACCCCTTTCTATTATTGGTTCCTGAGACACTGCACTTTTCTAACTTCCCTGCTCCCTCTTTGTTTGCATATTGCTAGCTTCACTTATTAGCTGACAGCCTTGGGTAAGTTACTAACCACTCTGAGCCTCAAGTTTTTTGTTTTTTGTTTTTTTTTTTTAATTTTTTTAACGTTTATTTATTTTTGAGACAGAGAGAGACAGAGCATGAACAGGGGAGGGGCAGAGAGAGAGGGAGACACAGAATCCGAAACAGGCTCCAGGCTCTGAGCTGTTAGCACAGAGCCCGATGCGGGGCTCGAACCCACGGACCGTGAGATCATGACCTGAGCCGAAGTCAGACGCTTAACCGACCAAGCCACCCAGGCGCCCCGAGCCTCAAGTTTTTCAATGATAAAATGGGGGTGCCGTGGGGATAAAAGAAAGGTAATTCTTCCTATTTATGTTGGTTGTCATAACTAAATATAACGATAGTAGAGCATTTGCAAACATTAACTCCCTTCATTAGCCCCTCTTCCCCTTATCACCTCAGGAGTGTGTTCCTAAAGTCTGATCTTGGATCTTTACTCTTTAATGTCAGCACACTTCCTCAGTAGTCTCATCTAGTCCCTTAATTTCACCAAGTACTTCTTGCAGACAATTCTTAACATGTCAAAAGAGAATTCTTCATTTTCCCCCTTCTAAATCAATTTTTCCCACATACTAAATCACCTAGCTTCAAAATCTCTGTGGGCCTTGAATTCCTCTTCTTCACTGTCCCCTCACATTCACTAAGTGGTTAAGTTCTGCTGAGTATACCAGGACAGGGCCAGGAAGAGAATGCTAAGGGGATGATATAGGGTAGGTGTAAATTACTAGGGCTCAGTTTACAAGGGTTTCTGGGGGCAAATCCTTTGTAAGGATTTTTACCTGTCCACCCCACCTGGGCAGCACCTCCAATTTTTCTTCTGGACCAAACCTGTCCTCATCAGCATTGATGCTTCCACTTCTCTTGCCATATCAGTCACTTTCTTTCTACTGTCCTAATATAGGCCCTCACAACCTCTTAGATGATGTTATCACAGCCTCTTAATCAGATGAAATTAGATAGGGAAGCTATCTCCTATGCCAGAGCCTCCGAACAGGTGGGATGGCCAGAGGCTCCAGGCCAATTGCCTCCAGTTTTAAACAGCTCATGGAGCTCCAGATCCCAATTTACTCCAGTGTGAGCTAGAGTTATTATCATTTTTTTTTTTAAGTTTATTTATTTATTTTGAGAGAGAGCGTGTGTGTGCGGGCGTGAGCGGGGGAAGGGCAGAGAGAGGAAGAGAGAGAATCCCAAGCAGGCTCCTTGCTGTCAGCACAGAGCCTGATGCTGGTCTCCATCCATGAACCATGAGATCATGACCTGAGCCGAATCCAAGAGTTGGATACTTAACCAACTAAGCCACCCAGGCACCCCAATATTATCACTTTCTATGCGTGGTATCATGTGGAAAAGGTTGGGAAGCACTGCTACTAAATTAATCTAAGTACAGATCTGATTGTATCACATACTCCTCCAAAAGCCTTCAGAAATGACTCCTCACTGTCTACCAAGTAAAGTCTAAACCACTTGGCCAACCACTGAAGGCACTGCACAGGCTCACACCAACCTACCTGTCCAGAACTACCCCTGCCCGCCCCCGCACTAAGGTCTTCTGTTCCAGCCAAACTAAAACACTTCCTATTTTCTTCTCCTCATTATAATTATACCCTTCTCAGGGAACCTGGGTGGTTCAGTCAGGTAATAATCTGTCTTCAGCTCAGGTCATGGTCTTGCGGTTTGGGGGTTTGAACCCCACATCAGGCTCTGTGCTGACAGCTTGGAGCCTGGAACCTGGGCAGGATTCTGTGTCTCCCTCTGTCTGCCCCTCCCCCGCTCACACTCTGTCTCTCTGTCTCTCTCAAGAATAAATAAAAAATTATATCTGTCTCTTCAACTAGGGTATTTCCTATCTCCTCCAGGTGAAATTCACTTACCCTATGCATCCTTCGGGATTCAGTACCCATGTCACCCACTTCATAAACACAACATTCCCATTTCCTATAGCAAGAACTAATTCTCCTTAGTCTGAACTCACACAGCATCTATTTCAGCTCTGTTAGGGCACTTACCTTACTCTGTCTTGTGCAATAAAGATGAATATACTTTATTAGTGGTATTCCTTGAGTACAGAGTCACTTGTTTTTACCCCCACTCCAGTACCTAACACATTGCTTTGCATACTGCAACCACTAAACTGTTCAACAATTTTCTAGTGCATATCGGTATGATTTCTGTTAGCTCAGCATCAGCCAATTTCAAGAAAGAAAATCATATAACAATAGTAGCTATAATAGAAAGCTACAAAACAATAACCAGAGGTTTTAAGGCAGTACCCCAGAATGCAAATAAAAGAACCAAACATTTATATTAGGAAGTGTAGCAGTGATTTTCAATTGAGACAGGTCTAAATAGTGAATATTCTTCCTAGTGCATACACAAGAGAATCCCTAAACCGTGAATCCTGCCCCATGTTATGTAAAGTATGCAAACGAAAGGCTGTTTCCCTGACGAGTAAACAAATCCTGACTCAGCCTTCCGTAACTCCCAGCTCTGTGGTGTTGCTGTCTGTATCTGCTACACACAGAGTGAAAAGGTTCAGAAGCCCCCAGTATTCTTCAGGAAAGAGGCACAGAGTTCTAAGCCTGAGCAGGCAGAAGAGGAAGAAGGGGAGGAGAAAGGGGCAAATCCCTTACCTGAGATCCAACGTACCATCACAGAAAGGAAACCCACTGCAATGGTAGAAAGGTTGCTGACAAAATGGAGAAAGATCTGAAAAAACATTCTGGTATTACATTCAGTAGCAACAGATCCGTGATTTCCAAAACCTCACACTCACTTCCTGGTCTGTCTTTGGCTCACTGACAGGAAAGGAGGGAATGCGGGCAGGAGGCAGGGAGGTGGTGGTAAAGGGGCAGGGCTTCCAGATGCCTGCAAACTTTTAGTCTCCTTTCCACAAGAAGTATCCCAACCTATGATAAGTAGTTGTTTGAAATTCTGAAATTGGACCATCAATAGCGGTCTCCCTTCCTAAACTTTCCTCTTTTAAACTTGTTGTCACATTACAATGAAGCCCCTTGATCCATGGGTTCCATTTCATTATGCTGCTCCTCTCCTCTGAAAGGTTCACATCTCTGTCCTTACAGAATAAAGTCCAAATGTAGTCTGTCAATAAAGGACTCTACAATCAGGCCACAACCTACCTTTCCATTGTCTGCCTGCTTTGTACCATATCATCCTTCCTTTTCTTTTCCATTTATTTAATTTATAAGACATATTCTGATAATCTAGTATGAATAAGGCCCTGTGAAGGTATGCCCTAATGTATAATGATTAACAAACACCTTTGAGCATCAATGTATCAAATACTGTGCTACAAATTGAGAATATAAGAAAACAAGATTCAATCCCTCTTCTCTAGTGGTTTAGATGATACACTATTCCCTTCTGTGAATTCTCAGTTCAGGAAAAAGCCTATCCAACATACCATGTGTTTGTGTTTTTGTTCTTCTGTGCCATTTTAACAAACTTTCCCCTGCCTGAAATACCCTCCTTCTTTTCAAAAACCCATTTTACTACTTCTCTGACCCCTTTGCCAAATGCCTTCTAGTAACTCCAACTAAAAGGAATTAACTAGTACTGCACAGAAATATATATATATATATATTTTTTAATGTTTTTATTTATTTTTGAAGGAGAGAGACAGAGCATGAGCAGGGGAGGAGCAGAGAGAGAGGGAGACACAGAATTCGAAGCAGGCTCCAGGCTCTAAGCTGTCAGCACAGAGCCTGACGCAGGGCTCAAACTCACGAACCATAAGATCATGACCTGAGCCGAAGTCAGACACTTAACCAGCTGAGCCACACAGGTGCCCCTATTTTTTAAGTTACTTATCATGTTTTCTTACCAAAGACATGTAAATGTATTTCAAGAAAGGAGTGGTTACAAATGTCAGAAGGGAGAACAAAAAGTATCTTAAACTACGCTGTATTCCCCACAATGCCTAGCAGAGTATGACGTACAAAGATATTCAATATACATTTTTATTGGTAACCAGTAACAAGTAATTTACAAACACGTGGAATTTTATTGAAATGAGTGATAGTAGAAGTGTAAATTAAAAGGCAATGGTATTTCTGGAATAGCCTGTCTCCAGTTGCTAATTATTCAGAGAATTATTCTTGCTTATGTGGATGGTACCAAAGACATCAAAATTTAATAAAAATCCGTCTTATTTAGGCTTTTAGGAACTTTTATCCTAGTAAACACATTTTGACTAAAAATCAGTTCCCTAGGTGTGTTTTTTGTTTTTTCCTTTAAGGAGTCTCCATCCTCAAGACAGAGCCCAACACCAGGCTTGAATTCACAATCCTGAGATCAAGACCTGAGCCAAGATCAAGATTAAAGTCGGTTAAAGGCTTAACCGACTGAGCCACCCAGGCACCCTAGTCTTAATCATACCAATGAAATGATCAGACCAATTCTCTGAACTGCACAGGAAAGACCCTGATGTTTGATAATGGTGACACTAACAAGATATAACAAGTATATTATGAAATGTACTCTGAAACAATCTGTTAACCTTCTCAATAGTAATTAATGTTTAGAAAACAGTAACTCAGGAACATTTCTTAGTTATGATGTGCCAGTAGAGACATCTTTGTTTTTAGAACATTAAAAAATTCTGTAAGGTAACAGACTAACTCAAAATCCAGGTGATATGTCATATCAACTCAAATATAGTCTTCTGGTTACACTGTTATTTTAAAATTCCATTTCTAAGAGTTACTTCATTGACCTCCAAACTATCCTGTGTCATTAGCATATCCCTCCACAAATCTAATAATTTTTTCTACCTAACCCATATTTTTAGTAAACATTTTATTTTACGGTTTTCAATCCTTTTATGTTATGTGGTATATATGCCTTAAAATAGTAATCTGATTGCTGTTCTGGCAGTCAAATTAGATTTTACATTTACAAGGCAGCAAGGCACACATGCTGTCCACCAGAATAATATCAAATTCCCTGTGGTGCTGTTTATAAATATGCACAAATTTGTGATTGCGTACATATGTAAAATAGACATAAAATAGATTGAATGATCTATATGACTGAAAAATGTGTGCTGTGATTTTTAAAAACCTGATTAACATAGTTATCACATATAATTATATAACATATTAAAAGTTTTCAATAAAATCATAGCAATACCTTTGAACATTTTTTATAGGTTTTTTTTTTTAGCTAGATGAGTATTAGAGATCCTCTAATTGAAATTCAATTAATGAATCATAACAGGTTTGAAATGACTTACCAAGGTTGTCTTCTTGTTTGGCCAATTTTTACTTGTGGATCACTAACTTTTATCCCATATCACACAATGGCTAAGGTTTCTAAGTATAATTTATTAACTACACCACTGATAAGGTTGATATGTAAAAAAGCCAACTCATATAAAGTTCTGATTAGTAATTTCTGGTTTTTATTTTATCACTTTTACCACAAGAAAATAATTTTAAACCAAGAATTTTTATTAGCCATATATTGTAACTAATAGAGAAAATAATCAAATGGTAACATTAAATAGCAATAGCTTAGCTATATCTTACTACATATTGTGACACTGGACAAATCATCTTTAGGTTTCGTATTTTTTATGATGCTGACCATGAAAAACATTTTAAAACTATCTCCATAGCTACCTATTTGCTACTTAGAGTACTGCAAAGAAAAAGTGCAATATTGTTACATATTACCAAATTAACACATTGAGTCCTCTTTTAGAAATTTAAGAAATGCTAGGAGGTTTAAGGGGAAAAAAAAGAACCTATATATAATTTAAATAATTTACACTTTTATGAAATATGCCAAATATTTAAGCCTCAAAAAAAAAGGTACATACTTCATATTGTCCAGCATAAAGCCCCTTTTAAATCTAGAAAAGAAATTCAAGCAGTTTCCCCTTCTATGTTTAAGGTACACAGTTTCTTTAGTAACTAGAGAGGTGTCAGAGCATAAATGTCATTCTCTTAATACAACAATAATGGGCTTAAATTCTCAGCTTATTTTAAGTACAAATTTTATCTGTGCAGTGTGTTTGCAATCACTGTAAACCTCTGTCTCAGGAGCTCTCTTTTTTGTACTAGAAAGTTTTCAATAGTATTGGCTTCTTTGAAGAGTCCATCTATCTCGTCAATATAAGATGCATCTACGGCTGCTCTCTCACTAATGAGGAAAAAAAAGTTTTTATGTTAAACTAAATAGTAATAACATCTAGTGACACTATCATAGTGATGTTTTTTATTATGGCTATACTAGTTAGCTACTTCATTTAAATAGCTTTGCACATTAAAAAACTTCATTAATTTACAAACACTTCAGTAAAAGTTAAATTAGTCACATAAATATTTTTAACTATTCAAAGTCTCCTGACAGGGCAAACTATGTATCTTACATTATAATTCTAATATTAAACTACATACATTATTTTAACAGTCACACAAACCATCATCCGAATACTATGATTGTCCAGTAGTTTAAAAAACAAATACCTAATAAGCTTGATAATCTCAGAGCAATAAAATATTTAAATTAAGTCAGTCCTCAAATATACAGACATAATATTTAAATATTTCATAAATATTTTATATTTAATATCACTCTTATTATCATTAACTTCAATAAATGACATTTTTCTCAAAGAAGTTTTTTTGTAACATGTTAAATGTTGTATCATCTAATTAGAGACCTACATATATCCAGCCTAATATTTAGCCCTGGTAATAACAAAACAAAGGATGTTTAGTGGAAAAGTTGGGATTAATCTTCAAAAATAACCAATTAATCTATTATAAATGAGATAGAATAAAAAAACTGAAATTACAATTGCTGGATAGGTCTGCAACCACTGAATTAAACTTCCTATTACAGAGTTTCCAGAAAAAATTATTTCTAAGATAAAGATTCATGAGGTTATGCTATAAGTACTTGCCTTAAGATCTTTGCATATGCAGACAACATTAGATTAATTTCTTTGCTCATGTCTGTTCAAAAAAAATCACCAAGTTATGAACTGTAACAAATTTTCTGTATTATAAAATCAATGTATAGAAATATAAGCATTTTATATATCACCATTCAAATCTTTCTCCAGGGATTCATCTTTATAAAATAGTCCAGAGCTTTCAGACAAAGAGGAATCTGATTTTCCAAGAGAGGACAGATGTGGACTATCTGGCATTTGAGGCTAATAGAAGAAAGTAAAGAAAATAGATAAACAGTCAACAAGATCCTTAGGACATATGCATTCTGCTGTCCCAAAAGGCAAATAAAACATCTTTCAGAAAAAAAAGCACACATGCTAGAAATTATATGTGCTCATGTCCTAATCAGCCATTTAAAATTTTATTATCAAGAAAACTTTTAGGCCTAACAAGCACCTTGTTCAACATACTAAATTTTACTTTGGTTTTACATTAGACTTTGATTATGGTTTTAATCCCTTGATGGAAAAAGTTTCCTGTATCTTGCACCGGTAGATATTCCCATAGCAATATAGTAAAACTTTCACTTAGACAATAGCCAAATGCTGGCAAAATTATGCAAGATTACATAATCTTTAAGGAAGCAAATAATGTTCCAAATGCAAACAGATCAACTGGCGGAGGTAGTAGTGAAGAAGAGCAGGATACAATGCTCTTAATTTAAAATATCAGCAACTATAGTACCTAGGTATCCTTATTATAGCAAAATACTTATTTAAAACCCAAGTATCACATATGCATGAACATGAACCCATTTCTGTCTCTACATCACGAATTATAACAAAGAAGTCTCCCAATAGTTTCTTGAAGGCCTATACTAGTTAATGAAAAAGCGGCTAGAGTCAACATAGTTCCTGCTGGGACAACCCCAGTCCTGGGAGTATGAAAACATTAAATTCCATTGATCAACAGAATTTTCTGAACTAGAAAATATTTGAGAGGTGTAAAAAATAAAATCAAAGATTAAGGCTCCAGGAGCATATAGATTACCTCCAGCTCTCTTGGTCTCTTGCAATTTCTAGTATCAGGTTTTACAACTTGACTCGCCATCATATTCTGGAGGCAAGGGCTGCAAAGTTTAGAGGAATGCCAAATGTAAGTACAAACTGCATGCTACAGCTTTTTTGAATCTTCCCCTTTCTTTCCAGTCCTGCTGATTTAATTTAGGCTGTCATTATCTGTCACTTATCTGAACAACTCAGTTTCTCCCTTCCCTATCCCATCCTATCAACTGCTGTTTGGGCCATCTTTCAAAACTCTGATTACCGTATTTCTTCAACTCAAAAACCTTCCCACTATTCATTGCTACAGAACAAATTCAATTTCCATGGAATGGCTTCCAAAGTCCTAGATCACCTGCAGCCAATCTATCGTTCCCATGATTTTCATCTACTCCCTCTACATAGGATCAGCCAAACTAGTCTCTTTGGCACTTCTGCCTTGTTTCTGCCAGAATTTAAGATTCTTCTACCTTCAAAAAAATCTTAACATTGAAATATATCTTATAGTTCATCTAATCCAATGTCATTTTTCACAGATGTGAAAACAGGAGCAGAGACCGTTGACCGAGTTCAAACAAGTAAAACTGAGCCAGACTAGAACCAAGACCTCTTGGTACCTGAGTGTCTACTGTCCTATCTTACCTTAATATAGCATCAAACTTTCCTTTTAAATTACTTTCCCATGAATTCTGAAGATCACTTCTCCAGGAATCTGCAAGATTACATTTAAACTAACGAAAAATGTAAACAACTACAACGGGAGGGTCTCTACGTCTCAGGAGATGATACTCAACTATCAATTTACTTTGCTTTATACTCTGGTCCTGGATAACTGAAATGAATGTTTGATTAGTCATATATCATAGTCACATAAATAAGACACAAAGACAGCAACAACAAATAATAGAGAAAGATGTCCTTTTGGTAAATTCCCTACAGCGCTCCTACACTCCTTCCAGCACCTTTAGGCGGCAAGAGCTGTAACGATAATACGCAGACAATATTACGCACGCCCAGTAGCGCTCACTTTGCCTTGAGAAGTTCGAAAAGAGAAGCCAACGTGAAAGCCGCTCTCTTTTCCCTTCCCCTTTTTCTCTTCCCTTTTCCTTCTACACCTCTTCTCTGCTCTCCCAGAGTAACAGAATGTGCATATCGATGAAATGAAAACTTCTAGAGCTAGGTAACTGTGCCTCTGCAAAAACAAGTCCGTTTTTCTGTCAGAACCTAGGTCCCAGCGCACTCCACAGGGCTGCCCCAAGAGGCCGGAAGTGCTCCTGTGACAAACCCCACGATGCAATCCAAAGCTCTGGTGCCCTAGACATTACATGGCACTGCCCCTGTGTCTTACGCAACTTCTCCTAGTCTTCTCTTTCTTCTCAACGCCCAGTGGGCCCCTCAGACCTTTTCACCTGCCTTTTTTTCTCACTTCCCTCCCCGCCGCCTTTCCTCCCTAGTTGTGTTTCAGACCCATTAACGTCCCCGAGAGGAAGCGCCCATCCTCTTACTGCGCTGTTTCACACTCTCAAGGGCACGCATCCCTCCAGCCCCACCCCAAGCCTGGGCTACTACATGGCGTCTGCACCTTCTACCTCAGCAAAAGCATGGGAATGAGGAGGCGCAGTGCGCGCGAGTGCGCATGCGAGTGCGCGGACTCCACGGCCTCCCAGCGGGCAGCGCAAGGGTCACGTGACGGACCGCGCAGCCGCCCTGGAGGCCAGCCCCGAGCCTGGCTAGGGGGTGTGGGGGCGAGGGGGCGGGGAGACGGGGAGGGGGGGGCGAGGGAGCGGGGGGGGGGGACGGGGGCACGGGGGGCGGGGGGAAGCCCTCGTGCACTTCACTAAGGGGTGGCTTTCTTCCATTGCTCTCCCGCTGTCCCCCTGGACTTGGAATCTCTGAAATAAAAATCTACCCTTGCTTCCACGTGTGTATTTGGGGAAGGTGGGAAGAATCTGAGTCTAGTCTCTCAAGAAAGAACATGAATTTAGAATCGCCCAAGAGAGGCTGGGGTGTGTCTCACCTGCTTGGAATCTCAGTAAAGGAACATGGGACCCCTGACACTACTTTTCAAGTAAAAGTTACATCCTGTCCCAGGTGGCACGTTTGAAGGAGGGGTTTAAAGCTGAATTCCCGCAGGCTCTCAAGCGAAACTTCCAGACCCAGACCCTCCGTTCCTTCGCTTCCTTTTCTTTGGTGCAACCACACTTTCAGAATCACACCCTTTTGGAAGATTGCTTTGTTGATATGCTAGTAGGTTTAGTCAATATTTTGAAATATGATTTCAAAAAATTTTGTAACATACGTGGCCCACGTACTTGGAAGTTAGTCTCATGAGTGCTCTCATGTGGTGACTTTGACCTGCAATTTCAAAGATAGACATTCTAAAGTTATGCCCAGTTAGTTGATGTGGAAGGGGAAAATATGACCTCATAAAACAAAGGTCAATAACCCCTAATAAATTCCAGGTACACACTCTCACACCTTAGCGAACTATATTTAACTTAACATGGTTTTTCCGTTTGGCTTACCTAAATGTTAATTGTCATAAAGACTCGGGAGTTGTGTGCGTGTGTGTGTGTTTGACTCGGGAGTGTGTGTGTGTGTGTGTGTGTGTGTGTGTGTGTGTGTAATTTATCGGCTGTTTGTGAAAAAGCCATTCGTTTTAAGTAAGTTCCCAGAAAATAGGTACTCAGTTTGTTTAATTTGATTTGCTAATATTGTGAAATAGAAGTTACTTAATCGACTAGATGATTAGGGTGCAGTTTTTGACAGTCTTTTTGGAATCCCTATCACCGTCTGAGGACTGATAGCAATCTGTGTTGAAATTTTCCCCATGTGTGGTAAAATGAGGGGGAAAAAGTAATGAGTTTTTCATAAAGCCACAGCATTCACTTGAAAGAATTGTCCTTTAGTCTGATACATGTCCTTCCTAGTTTTTTTGGTGTTAAAACGGTCTGTCATAAAATAAAAATATAAAGACTTTTAAGATTTTTAATGCCCTTACTTGGCAAATTATAAAGTTGCTCACTCTTCTGCATTGTTAACATTATTGTCACTATTATTTTTGATAGCCTATTAAATCCAATTCCTCTTCTAGCCTTCACGTTGTATGGTATCTAAAGAGGTAGTTATCTAGTTCTTAAAGTACCTCCAGGAAAAATAATTCCACCTAATACATAAATGTTTACACCAAATTAAGAGAACACCATGGACATTTTATTTTATTTTTAAAATGTTATCTCCATTGGGGTGCCTGGGTGGCTCAGTCAGTTTTGCCTCTGACTCTTGATTTCTGCTCAGGTCATGATCTCACAGTCATGAGGTCAGGCTCCAGGCTGGGCATGCAGCCTACTTGGGTTTCTCTCTCTCCCTCTCCCCTGCTCACTCACTATCTCTCTAAGAAAAACAATAGTTATCTCTGTTGTAAAAACTAAATGAGTAAGAAATGAGAGTGTGTGGAAAGTTTTATAGTTGTCTAGTGCTTTATGGGCGCCTGTGTGGCTCAGTAGGGTAAGCGACCGACTCTTGATTTCAGCTCAGGTCCTGATCCCAGGGTTGTGTGATCGAGCCCCACGTTGGGCTCTGTACTGAGTGTGGAGCCTGCTTAAGATTCTCTCTCTCCATCCCTCACTCCCTCTCTCTCCCTCCCTCCCTCACTCTCTCTCTCTCAAATAAAAATAAAAGGGGAAAAAAACGGTAAAATTTTCAAAGGGCTATCATCATCTCATTTTAATCTTTACAAATAATCTTACGAAGTAGGTAAGACATGAAGCCATCTGGGTTGCTCTGTATCAGAAAAAAAAAAAAAAAAGTTTATCCCAAAACTAAGAAAAGGGAAAATTGTGCACTTTACATCTTTACAGTTGGAGAAAAATCATTGGATATGGGCCATTTAAAGTTAACTTGTTCGGGGGTGCCCGGGTGGCTCAGCCGGTTAAGCATCCAACTTCGCCTCAGGTCATGATCTCACGGTTCATGGGTTTGAGCCCCGCCTCTGGCTGTGTGCTGACAGCTCAGAGCCTGGAGCCTGATTCATATTCTGTGTCTCCCTCTCTGTCGCTCCCCCACTCATGCTCTGTCTCTCTCTGTCTCTCAAAAATGAATAAACGTTAAAAAAAATTTCTAATAAAAAATAAAAATAATAAAATTAACTTGTTTGGTGCTCTGCTTCTGATCATTCTTTGACTCTATTTCATGCTTTCGTATTAATTAGCTATATGGAACACTACAGTTGGAGGATGGAAATCTGTTACTTCAATTTCAACCATGTGTGTATTCTTACCATATGTTTCCTAAATGCATGATTTTTCTTTTTCTAGTAGTCTCTGCACCAAGCACCTCTGACCATCTCACCACAGACTTCCTTTGTAATCACTGCGGTGGACATGATGTTTTTATAACATTGTAAAATGAAAACCCTATTTTGTTAAAAAAAAAAAAAAAAAAAAAAAAAAAAAAAAAAAAAAACTCAACTAGCTGCTTATGGAAGCATTTGATTCCTAACTCTAGAACACCTCTGTTTCCATATAGGCTCTATACTGGCCAAAAAAGCAGAAACCAAATGTCACTTTGCTACTTTCCTTGCTAGCACGGTAATACCATTTGGCACGTGTTCAAGAAAAAATTGTCCGGGGAACTTTGTTTCTGCTAATTATTTTCAAGGCTGTGATATTTTACGCTGCTTTTTTAAAATTACATTTCAGGTGCTATTATTACATTATAGGGATTATTCTAATAGGGCTGATTATTCAGCACCACAAGATAAGGGAAAAGTTTTGACCTAAAGCGTGAATAGAAAATCTCAAAACAGAGAGAGATTAATGTGAGAAAAGATGCTTCTAATTGACCAAGCAGGTACTTTTTTAAAAGGGCTTGAAAGTACAGTACTTCTGAGAGAAAGGCACAAGATTTGGAAGGGCCAGAACTCCAACTTTTACAGCAGAAATTATCTCATTAAAATAGTGATTTTACATTAAAAGAAGTACGCAAATTCTCTGACTTTATTTCCAGTTCTACTGCCCTTGGAAAGAGCCCACATTTGAAGGCGGGTTCAAGGCGTGCCAGAACAGTCTCCTCCCTCCACCTCCTTCCTCCTTTCTCCCAATCGCTTGGTCTCCTCCTCCCCCAGACGGCTATAGATCAGATGACCAGCAAGCTCTGTTTTCCAATGCTTTCTGCATTCCTGGCTGCCAGCTTCAGCCGCTAAAGGGGCTGCTGCCACCTTCTGCCATCTACACAGCTCAGGAAAAGAAAGGGACCTCAAACCTTCCAGATCCCTTCCTCTCCTAGGAAACTATTGAGCACAGGTAAGAAATACCATTCCTTTTTATTTAGAAATGAGACATGGTTTTAAAAGTAAATCAACTAGAAGAGTGATTGAGAGGAATTGAGGTCCTCTGACATCACTATGATGGGCAATCTGTAATAACATAGGGAACACAGCAAAGTCAGAGCGGAAACTTTTTCTTTTAACCAACGTTGGAGAGTATCACTTTTGAGCAAACGTTCTCAAACTTTTTGGTCTTGTGACCTCTTTACATTCCTAAAAATCATTGAGGAGGACCCTCAAAAATGTTTGTTTCCCTAGGTTACTTGACTGTATTGTTGTCATTTACTGTACTAGAAATTCAACTTGTTTCAAAATAACAGTAAGCACATCACAGGCCAGCATAAATAACATTTTTAATTATAAATAACCATACATTTTTTAAAATCTGTGAAGAGTGACATTGTTTTTCATTTTTATGAATCTCTGGCTTAATGGAAGACAGTTGTGTTTGTATCTGCTTCTGCATTTAATCTATGTGATATTGCCCAGAATGTAAGCTCTGGTAAACTGTAGTGTATACACATGAGAGAATGAGGGTGAAAAAGACAAATTACAGCTTGTTATTATTATGAAAATAGCTTTGACCTCAAGAGCCCCTTAAGAATTGCTGCTTTAGAACAATAAAATAAGTAAGCTTCTCTTCAACGGGAGTCTCAACTCTGAATCCATGATTCTAAAAGCAAACAAAAAATTTTTGCCAAAGGTTGATCCCCTTGATAGAATCTGCATCAGCACCCTTAGCTGGGCTATAGTTGGACGAAATTATAACATTCCCCAGGAGAATCTTATTTCACAATAAGGAAAGGGCTAAATTAATACCTCTATTTTGAAGTACTAATAAGAAAAATTAGGACTCCCTTAAACTCCTCTTTTCTTTTTGTCTTTATCCAGCTATTTCAAGTTCTTTTAAATCTTCCTCCAGAGTATCTTTTTTAACCTGGCTTGTTCATAATATCCCTACATGAATATTATGAATTCTTATGCAAATTTCTACATGAATTCTTAGAGTAGTGCCAGCGCCTGTCTCTTATCTTTTTCAAAATGCACTTGCTGGCTCAGTAACTTGCATTCCTATTGCCTATGAGATTAAATTCACATTTTTCTGGGGCACCTGGCTGGCTCACCAGGAAGAGCATGCAACTCTTGATCTTGGGGTCATGAGTTTGAGCCACACGTTGGGTGTAGAGATTACTAAGAAAAATAAATAAACTTAAAAATAAATAAATAAATAAATAAGATCACATTCTTCTAGTGACTTCCAAAGCCCTCTCTAACCCCACCCTACCCTGAGTTCACTGCAGGACAGCAGGAGTGTTCCACCACAGTCCAAAAAAATGGCTCCATTCATGAAGTCCATCCTCCATCACAACACTGTTTCAATGATCATATAAATGCTCTTCCATGTCCTTTCCCATCTATTTAAATCGTAAGCATTCTTTAAGGTTAAATTCGATTCTCCTTTTCACACGAGGCCATTCCAACTACATCAGTTCCACTCTGGATTTTTCCTTTGAGTCTGTATTGAGGTGTTGATTATATATGCACCTATTATCATTATATTGCACCTATTATCAGCCACCTATTATTTACCTAAATTTTTACCTAGGTCTTCCTCTATCCCACCTCTGCCACATCCACATACAGACATTCATGGAATGGCAACATTTTCAAGAACTAAATGATTTCTAGAACTGAATACTTAGATTTTCATCTTGCTGCTACCAAGATGACTAAGTACCTGATTTTAGGGAATTAGGTAATATGCTTCCTCATTTCAGCCGGTGTCTGTCTATGCCACAGAATTGAAATCCACAGCAAGGATAAACATGATTGCTTTTCAAATTCAAATTGCTTTTCAAACATTCTAATAATATGAGGTTTTTTTAAATATAATTTATTGTCAAGTTGGCTAACATACCGTGTGTAAAGTGTGCTCTTGGTTTTTGGGGTAGATTCCCATGGTTCGTCACTTACATACAACACCCAGTGCTCATCCCAACAAGTGCCCTCCTCAATGCCCATCACTCATTTTCCCCTCTCCCTGCCCCCCCCATCCACCCTCAATTTTTTCTCTGTATTTAAGATTCTCTTATGGTTTGCCTCCCTCCCTCTCTGTTTGTAACTATTTTTTCCCCTTCCCTGCTCCCATGGTCTTCCGTTAAGTTTCTAAGATCCACATATGAATGAAAACATATGATATCTGTCCTTCTCAGAATGACTTATGTCACTCAGCATGATGCCTTCCAGTTCCATCCACGATGCTGCAAATGGCATGATTTCATTCGTTCTCATTGCCAAGTAGTATTCCTCCAGTAGTATGTTTTTAAACTCCTCTATGGCTGAAATACATATTCAATCAATACGTGTTATGTTAGAGTTATGAGGAAGTGGTTATGAGGGCATTTGCCACATATAAATGGTTCTCTCCTTGCAGCCTTAGCTAAAATCTAGAATTACAGAATACTGGAGCTGGATAACACCTGTAATATTAACCATTCAACTTCCTCTTTGTCCAAATGAGGAAACCGAGACCATCAAAATTAAGTGACTTGCCCCAGACAAGATTGTGAAGCATGTGACCTCATGTCCATCATGATTTTCTACCATTCACTAGCTTGTGGCTAGTCTCCAAGGCTTGTATAACAAAAACTGTTTTTGTTTGAAAGAACCAACTGCCACTTGCATATTCCTGGGAGGATCGTTCTGAGGTGGTTTGTAACTTTAGATGAAAAAACAGTCAATAATCTGAGAATTTTAGATGAAATATTCAAAGCATATTTATCCAATGGGAACTATAATTTTCACATACTGGAGTTAAAGTAAAGGGACACAGATGAGACTGGAAAAGAGGGAAGTTGAGGGGAGGAATAGAAGGGTTATTTGTAGATATACTGAGATCTCACAAGAAGAGTGGTAAGAAAATAAAGAATTCAAAATAAGCACTTGAAGTAAAAAAGAAACCACGGGGGGGGGGGGGGCGGGAAAGAAGAGGGAGAATATTGGAGAAGTTACTCTGTTTTTTTTTTAAATATGTTTCAAGTGTTCCTAATATTCCTTCTCTTTCTCATTGGCTTTCAGATGGAGTGAAGGTTTTAAGATAGAAAAAAATTCTACCAGTTCCTTTACACACTGTTGTCACGGCAACAAGGTGTATCATAGCAGACATTTATTCCTTTAACATTGATTGAGCCCCTGCTGTATATAAACTTCTTTCCAGATGTGGAAGATTCAAGAAGAAAGGGACAATTCATCTTAAAGAAACTCAGATTGAAGCTGGGCAGACCTATTTGTAATCAAAATAATCTCATTCAGTGCAGTAAGATGTATTTGAGAAGCATAAGCGGGAGTAGGTGTAGGGGGGCACTGGTGAGAGAATGATTAGGTAGGAATGGAGGAGTAAGGGAGGTCTTCACAGAGAAAATGTTTGAGCTGGGCCTGAAAAGGTGAAGAACCGAGGGTCCAGCAGGCAACGAAAACAGGGAAGTTACTGCCTGGCAGGAGAAATGTCGCTGGCAACAGTATGGAGCCGGGAGAGCCTGGAAGCCAGAAAATCTCTAAAGAGAAGATGCCAGAAGTGATGAGGGCTGGACTTAAAACAATGCTGGTGGAGATGGAGAGGAGATGCCAAATTCTAGAGACATTTCTGAGTTATAACCTACAGTATTTGTGAGGCAGGTTAGACAAAGGAGTGGAGGACTCCCGGGTTTCCGTTCCAGACAGGTTATTTGGGCATGTTTTAGAAAGTAATTCATTAGTATACCCTACAGCTGGAACCAGAAACTGAAATTTGCAAGTTATCGAAACTACCACCCTCTCTCTTCACTTTATGGCCTGAGTCCCTACAAAAATAGTTTCTATTTGCTGTCTTACTTTTTCCCCACCCCACTCTGCCCTAGATCTTTGTCAACGTGCTTCTGTTCCCTCACATTCCCCAAACTGTTCTACCGACACCAGACCTTCCTAACTTGCCACATTCGATAAACAAGTTTGAGCTTGTACCTAAGCAGTTCCTCCTTAAAGCTCCTTTCTCCCTTGTCTTCTGTGACACTTCTCTCTTAGATTTACAAAACTGAACTAATTATTTTCCACTTGGCCTGCCATTCTCTTTTTTCTTAGTTATAATGAGGTAACCACTCAACAAGTTGCCCAAGCCAGCAACTTTGAAGTCACCCGCAGTTCCTCCTTCTTCCATTTGATCTACAGCCAATTAGCTAAAAACCAATCCTGATATTTCATCTCTCTTGAATCCATCCAGTGCTTTTGTCCCCACAGTCGCTACCTTACTTAGTTTATAGCTTCATCAACTGTTACCTTAACTGTTAAAATTACTTCTGAGGTTGTTTTCTGGCCTCTGTTCAGTCTTGCCCCATCAAATCCATCCTCTACACAGCTGCCAGGGTGAGCTTTTCAAAACATAAATCTGACGATGTCTTCCTCCTACTTAAAGAGATTCAGTATTTTTTTCAGAAAAACAGTTCAAACTCTTTAGCCTACTTAAGCAAGGCCTTTATAATCGGACTCTCCTTTACAAGTTTATGTCAAACTGAACTATTTTGCAAGTTGCATTTTATGTGAATTGAACTAGACAGAATCAAGAATAGAGAAATAATAGTCTCATTTTTCAAATTGTTTTTTTTTTTAAGTTTTACTTTATTTTGAGAGAGACAGAAACAGCACAAGTCAGGGAGGGGCAGAAAGAGAGGGAGAGGGAGACTCTCAAGCAGGCTCCAAGCTGCCAGCACAAAGCCCAATGCAGGGCCTGAACCCATGAAACCATGAGATCATGAACTGAGCTGAAACTGAGGGTCGGACACTTAACTGACTGAGCCACCCAGGTGCCCCATAATAGTCTCACTTTATAGGCAAATTGGAAATATGTGAACTCCTCCAAATTAGTTTATGTAGAATGACACAATTTCAAAGCTGGTAGGGCAAGTGAGTTGTGAGCTGTTAACACTCTTCCCACATTTAAGTGTCTCTCATACTTGACAATTATCTGCTTCCATGTTGGTATTATGTAAGCTAGGCTATTCTTGAGACATACAGGTTACTGTTATGCTATTTTTAAAATATTCACTACTGAGGCGCCTGGGTGGCTCAGTTGATTGAGCATCCGACTTCAGCTCAGGTCATGATCTCACAGTTCTTGAGTTCAAGACCTGCCTTGGGCTCTGTACTGACAGCTTAGAGTCTGGAGCCTCCTTCGGATTCTGTCTTCCTCTCTCTCTGCCCCTCCCCTCCTTGCACTCTCTCTCTCTCTCTCTCTCAAAAATAAATAAACATTTTTAAAACTTTAAATATTCACTACTATCATAATTTTAAATATTTTTATATCTGATAGTAATGTCATCAAAGCGCTGAGGGGTATTATTACTGCTTGTGCTGAAAAACACCTCCAAATAAATATTTTCCAAATAAGTTGGAAAAACAGTTAGATGCCAGAAAACAATGATAAAAAGGCCAAAGTACCACCACGATAGAATGTGTGGAGAGAGAGCACTATGCAAAGAATCAGCTATAATGCTGAGAAAGTTGAAACAAAGAAAGAAAGCAAGAATACACTCCGGTTGTTGTAGATTTATGTCCTTTGAGGATATCTCTTTACTACTTTTGTATTTGTTCCCAAGGAAAAGTTAATCTTGAACTATCTGAGATCTTCAGAAATGCTTTCTTCCTACACAATGGGACTCCATTTGCATTAACTGCAGGAAAAGTGATGAGGTTCCAAACAAGCAAGGTTCTCTCAGAATTCCCTGCTCCAGGCTTTTGCTCACGTTGTTCCCTCTTTGTGGAAAGCTCTTCCCCTGGCCTTGTAAATGCCTGCCTCTCATATGTAGAACAAGCAGAGGGCTACTGGAGGGGGTGTGGGAGGGGGATGAGCTACGTGGGTAAGGGGCATTAAGGAATCTACTCCTGAAATCATTGTTGCGCTATATGCTAACTAATTTGGATGTAAATTTTAAAAAAGAAAATTAATAAAAAAGAAAAGAAAATGCCTGCCTCTCTTTCAAGGCAGCATGATTATGACTTCCTCTAAGAAGTTTTCTTCCACACACCACCAGGCAGACAGAGAGGATCTCTTGTAAACCCAGCTCTGCACAGCGTTCATTGTACTATTTTGTAATTGTTGATATATTTGTCTCTCCCTAGACTCTGAGTAATTGCAGGGTAAGTATTGTGTTTTGTCAGCTTTCTAGCTCCATGCCTGATACGTAGTGCATGCTCAGTAATTACCTGATGAATGATTTCAAATATTGTGTAATATTATTCTTTTTAAGGTAGTAGTGTCCTCTAAATTAATTCACTCATTGACTAAATACTCACTGTAGTAAACACTAGTAATTTCATCCAATTCCATCCAATATACTATTTAGGGCTTTTCAAGTAAATTATTTTACAAAAATATGAATGCATTACATAACATTAAAGTTTGTAGAGAAGACCACCCTAGCCATTATTTCATATATACAAAATTATATATACATATATGCTTGTATATTATATATCTATATAAATTTGATAACTATCCACATTTGTATATGTATAAGGAATTGAACCTAGATAAAACTGTTAAATAGCCACCAATTCACAAGTGTTTTGGGTTACCTTAATTTGGATTAAGGTTTTTAACTGGGTTTTCATTTCTGGCTTCTTCTACCACACATGTTTGGCCTCAGCAGACTATGCCAGAAAAAAATTTGAGTCACTTCTCTACCTATGAGCTTCGACTTAAATACTCCTCTATATACCAAGGACTACTGTGAAGCAGCCACATGCCTTAGAGCCCCAACCATAATTACCCTCAGGAACCCAAGGTACTGCTGAACTCTGGAGTAGGGCCTCTTAATCATTTCTATGGCATGGGCCCTCACAGACAATCTGGTGAAGTTTGTGGACCCCTTCACAAAATAATGTGTTTACATGGATAACATTTAGTACTTAATTGCTCAGTAGATTAAGCATTCAACTTCAGCTCAGGTCATGATCTCATGGTTAGTGAGTTGAAGCCCCATGTCGGGCTCTGTGCTGACAGTTCAGAGGCTGCTTCAGATTCTGTGTCTCCCTCTCTCTCTGCCCCTCCCTCACTCATGCTCTGTCTCTCTCTCTTTCTCTCAAAAACAAATAAATATCTAAAAAATTATCTTAAATACTTAGGCTTATAAAGGAAACTTATTACATTAAATTGGGGTTATCAAAAAAGGTTTTTTAACAAATTTTGATATAGTATGTATGTGCCTCTTTATCAAGACATAAATAACAAAATTTGGGGCACTTGGGTGGCTCAGTCAGTTTTGAACATTGGCTTCAGCTCAGGTCGTGATCTCCCGGTTCGGGAGTTCAAGCCCCATTGGGCTCTCTTTCTCTGCTGTCAGCACAGTGCCTGCTTTGGATCCTCTCTCTCCCTCTTTCTCTGCCCCTCCTCACCTTACACGTGTGCACGCGCTTTCTCTCTCTCTCAAAAATAAACATTAAAAAAAATTTTTGCAAACAAACATGCAAACAAACAAACCCAAAATCTACTGGTGGGACTAATAACTTCTGTATATTTCAAAGTAGTAAGGAGTTTAAACCCTATTTCAAGATCTCTACAACAATTATAACACAATAGGAAATATGTGTTTCCATTACTGACATCAGAGATACTGCTAATAATACATACTGTGGTTTCCTACACGACCATAAGGGGAGGAACTGCTAAATTTCAGTTAGAAGTTGGTGAAAATAGGGGCACCTAGCTGGCTCAGTTGGTTAAGTGTCCGACTTCACTTCGGGTCATGATCTCGAGGTCCATGAGCTTGAGCCCTGTGTTGGACTCTGCTGACAGCTCAGAGCCTGAAGCCTGCTTTAGATTCTGGGTCTCTGTTTCTCTCTGCCCCTCCCCTGCTCACACTCTGTCTCTCTTTCTCTCTCACAAAAATAAATAAACATTTAAAAAAATTTTTAGAAGTTGGTGAAAATAAATGTAATTTTTTATTTGTAATATGTAATTTTTTCCTATCTAAGTTTACAAATTTCTCAGGTATAGAAACCCTTCTTCATAGACAAAGGTCTAGAAGGATACACACAATATTGGAGTGGGGTGGCATAGGGTGGGGCAGAGGAGAAAAGCAAAAAGAAGTTTTAACATGTTTAAGTCCTGTATTATTTGGGGTTTTTTTTAAATTTTTACAGAAACACTGTATTTATGTATTACTTGTGTGAAAAGCATAGTATAACCCAAACTCCAGACCAAAAGCTATGGCTGCTCAAGGAGAAAAAGGGCCATCAGATGCCAGAGCACTGTGGCGTCCTCACACACTGCCCTTACTCCCAGGCAGAAACACTACTTTTTTTTTTTTTTTAATTTTTTTTAACGTTTATTCATTTTTGAGACAGAGAGAGACACACCATGAACGGGGGAGGGGCAGAGAGAGAGGGAGACACAGAATCGGAAGCAGGCTCCAGGCTCTGAGCCATCAGCCCAGAGCCCGACGCAGGGCTCGAACTCACGGACTGCGAGATCGTGACCTGAGCTGAAGTCGGACGCTTAACCGACTGAACCACCCAGATGCCCCGAAACACTACTTTTATCATTGCCTCACTTTTGGCACTTTCACAATGAAGTCACAAAGCTTCAGTCTCCCATGCACATGAACCCATTGGTTGTAAGACAGACATAGAACCAATCCATAGTTAAATGACAAGCATCGTATATGTATATTGATGATACATTTCCTCCAAGATACTAGGACAATATTTCAGTTCAGTTAGTGGGCCACTTATCCACCCTTTATAATACTGTCTTATGAGAAGATGCTTTCTAGATTCCAAACATTTGTTGGTTTACAAGAGAACATTTGAACACGTGTATTCATAAGCTGAAGACCCAAGTGTTTATTAAATATCCAAAGTGTTCATCAGCATACTGGGTGATACACTGACTTCTGAGTTTGGAGGTAATAGAAGGCAGTAAGTAGAAAAATATTTTTGGGGTGGAAATGGAAAAACCACTACCTTTTCACAAATGACTCTTTGCTTTCATTAGGAATAAAGATGACTGCTATACCAGTAGATGATTGCATCAACTTTGTGGGAATGAAATTTATTGACAATACACTTTACTTTGTAGGTAAGTCTAAAGCAATAGGCCAGATAAGGATTCAGATAAATGTATTCAGCTAGAAAAGATGTTGTGAGATAACTATTAAGCACCTCTTTTTTTGTCACCAAATTCTGTTGTAATACCGGTGACCCTCTTTTCTGGAAAAGAATAAAAAATACTGGGCCTCTAGAAATTAACCACAATATGTCCAACGTCCTAGCACCTTGTCTCACCACATGTCCTGTCACTTTCGCTAGCAGAAGCCAACCCATAAGATGGCTGCAGGTGCACATGATGAAATCTCACAAAATTGGGTACACTCAGGGAATATAATTTCCTGCAACAAACTGGCAAATCATATAACAAATACCTTAAATCTGGAGTTCTGTGAGTAGATTATGCCAGTTTATGTAAACAAACTTGACAAATAAAAACAGATTCTAACGATTCATCTTCTGTGGGCAGCTTGGCTCCATTTGAAAGTTTGGCTTCATTTGAAAGATTCACAGAAAGTCCCTAGGTGACTTTCCATTGAAACCATAAACTTAAGAGTAATCTATCACTTTACAACATTTCCTTTTAAGTAAAAATTTAAATTTGTGGACTCTGGATTTGGGTTTTATATCTAATTTAGCTGAGACCACACTAAGTCTAATGAGCTCCATTTTATGCGACCTCTGGCATGATTGTATAATATTTCCGATGGAGGCCCACAAAGGCCATCACTGGTTAGTTAGTGGTTAAACACTGGGGAGTGACAGACGAGTTATAAAATGGTAGGGTAAGAGGAGATTCCGAATTGAAATATAGAGTTTAACATATTTTGTTTCTCTTTTTTTCCCCTTTAGCTGACAGTGATGGTAAAGTATAAATTTATTTCTCTTTCTTTGCAAAATCAGTAGCTACTTGAGTAAGCACCTCTCAGACACATCCATATCCCCATTCTCAGCTGAGAGAAACTGGTACTAGGCCATTTGAGAAGATAATCTTCCCTCAAAGGAATGTGGACTCAAAAGGACAGCCTTGAAATAAAGACGACCATAAGGGATACAGAGAAGAACCGCTAGCAAAATATGCTTCTCTCTACACCTTAGAAACTTCTCTAGCTCTTAGAATCTACAAAATAGACTTCGCTTATTACAGAGATTCTAAGATTATGAGGAGGTCATGGATTCTCTGGAGGAAAAGGGGATTGAAGCAAGAGAATTGTCCAAAATCAAGGAAACCTTCCTTTAACCCTTTCTCTCAGAAATGTTTTGGGAAGAAGCCTGGGAGGCTCCCAGGTGGCAGAGGATTCTGGAAATAGAGGAGACAGGAGAGGGTAGAGCAGGCAGAATTATGAAGCTGAGCCATTATGTCTTATTAAGATGTGGATGTACCCAGTTCTTGTCCTTCTGGCATTCAGGTAGGACCATACCCATGTCTGGCCTATGATCCTCTAAAAGACCCCAGATTATTAGAGGCCATGAGTTTCTCATACTTTTCCTTAAAAGTAACACTTTTCCCATTCTTAAGGTGATCCTTACTGTACTTGAAATAGAAAGTATCAACTTTAAAAAAAAATACTATTTTTCACATGTCTTTTTCCCCCCAGCTTTACTGAAATATAATTGACCTATAACTCCTCATGTTTCTTAAAGATTGCCTTGCTCTCCATTTATTTAATTCAGTAAATATTGGTATCTGTATCCCAGGTGCTATGTCAAGCAGTAGGATACATTGGTGAGCAAAGCATGGTTCCTACAGGGAGAAGCAGGCCCATGAGGAAGACAATTGGAATATAGTATGTTAAGTGTTACAAAGACACAGGATGCTATGGGAGCACATGGAAGAGGCACCTAATTCAGTCCAGTAGATTCTGGGAGGGCACTTTGAAGGAGGGACAGATTTAAAGAGTGAATAGGGGTTAGTGAAGAGAAGGTATTGTGGGCAGGGAGAAGACAGCATGCACAGGCCAAGATATGAAAGAAAGCATGGCATGTCTGAGCAATTAAAAGTAATTCAGAATGGGAGTAGGAGAATGAAGAGAGAAGAAGGATAAACAGGGTGCAGATAAAGAAGCTTCCTTTATTCTAAGATAGGGAATTTAGACCTTATCTTTGGGATAATGGGGATTCAGAAAGCATAATATGTACGACCTGGGATACAGATCAATTTGCTGCCACAAAGAAATCCAAAAATATAGTAAGAGAAAATGCTTCCGTAAAATACAAGTCCAAGTTGGTAGTTCGTGATGATGGTGGGATCTCAAGTTTCTTCTCTCCTGCTATTCCAGTATCCCTAAGTTGTTGAACTCATTCACATACTTGAAAATCATTACCATACTTCCTAGGTCCATATCCCAGCTAGCGAGAAAGGGTTCAAAATAAGAGGAAGACAGCCCCATTCCTTTTAAAGTCTCTACTTGGAAGTTGTACACATCAACTCCACTCATTCCATTCATTAGAATTTAGTCACCTGGCAATACCAACTGCAAGGGAATCTGGAAAATATAATTTTTATTCTAGGTGGCTATGTGCCCCATTAAAAATCAGAGATAACATGATCATATCTCTGAATTTTAACTTTAATTAAAATTGAATTTTAATTCCTCCTGGCTTCAGTATAAAGAATTGATGTGGGGACAAAAAAAAAAAAGAGAGATGCCAATTAAGAGGCTATTACTGCAGTCCCTGTAAGAAATGATGGTGACATGAATTAAGGTAGGCACAGTGGATGCCAATGAAGAGCTGTGCATGGATTTTAGAAATACTTAAAAGAATCAAGAGGACACAGTTGGGGCTGGATTTCGAAGGGGATGGAAAGAAAGACCGAAAAGATAATGCCTACATTTTTGCACTTAGCCAATTTGTACCGTTCAGTTAAATAGGAAACACAAGAGGAAAAGCAGGGTAATGAGGAATGTGGAGCAAAGAGGAAGACATAAATTTAGTTTTAGATCTTATCTTTGGGACATCCTAGTGGAAATGTCCAGTGGACTCTTGGACATAAAGTTCTTAGATCCGGATGAAAATGTGGACTGGATATATAAATTCTTTTAACATTTATTCATTTTTGAGAGACAGAGAGAGACAGAGCACGAGTGTGGGAGGGGGGGAGAGAGAGGGAGACACAGAATCTGAAGCAGGCTCCAGGTTCTCAGCTGTCAGCACAGAGCCTGAGACAGAGCTTGAACTCATGAACTATGATCATAAATACAACTAATCCAGGAAGTAGAATGACTGGGTTGACAGAAAAAAGGGGATGATTGGTAAATCAAGGTTTCAGTAGAAGATACATGCAAAACACAGATGGAGTTAGCTCTAGACACGAGAAGGAGCACCTTTTCCACATTTTCCCCCTGGGACAAGAGCGGGGGGTAGAGGAAATTAACCGGTGGTGCCACAGTTATGTTTGTAAGTGGAGAGGCAGGAAATCATTTGCAGAAAGCGAAAGCAGAGGTCACAATGTAGAGATCCTTAGGAGATAGGAGAAGATTTAGAATCACAGCTCTGTACCACGGAGGATTGCTGAGCTATAACAGAAAGGAAGTATTGACAATCGGTGAACTGGGAATGTGCCAATTTGTGCATTTGTATAATTGCTTGGCAGCAACCCTCAGCAGCCAGTCTTGGGGTTTTGTAGTAAAAGGACAAATAAATTCAGGATTTAAGACACTGGCAAAGGATAGATAAAATGATGAGCTGTGAGGCCCAGGCTTCATAGAGAAGAAAGGGAAGACAGGAAGAGGTTAGACAGAAAATGTTAAGAGGCAGGAAGACTCTAAACATAGAGGAAAAGCTTAAGAAAGCTAAAAGGATGGGAGATTGTGGTTTGAAAATAGGGTATTTGAATTTAAGACCATAGAAGTAGGGGCGCCTGGGTAGCTCAGTCGGTTAAGAGTCCGACTTCAGCTCAGGTCATGATCTCACGGGTTCATGAGTTCAAGCCCCACGTCGCGTTCTGTCTGGAGCCTGCTCTAGATTATGTCTCTCCCTCTCTCTCTGCCCCTTCCCATTCACACTCTGTCTCTCTCTCTCTCAAAAATAAATAAACTTAAAAAAAAAAAAGACTATATGAGTAGAGTAGTGATAAAAAGGTGGTAATAAGAATCAGGGTGCGCTCCTGGAAGTGGGTTAAGAAACACTGTGCAACTTTGTCCTACCATCTTCTACACCAGAAGATTATGATTAGCAGTTATTGAAAACTGAAATATATAGAATGATTATTTGTAATTTGGGAAGAGAAAAACATATTCTTTAATGAGATTTAATGTGCATTGTAGAAAACCTGGAAACAGATTACTTTGGCAAGCTTGAACGTAAACTCTCAATCTTACGAAACTTGAACGACCAAGTTCTCTTCATTAACCAGGGAGATCAACCTGTGTTTGAGGATATGCCTGATTCTGACTGTACAGGTATTTTTTTAAATATATATTTGTAACATAAAAATGACAAGCTTACTTCTTCCCATTCCAGTTAACTACCTATGTTTTTCTAGGATAGACCTAATCCTCAGATGAAAAATCACAGGAGTAGTAATAATTTCACACACAAAGAACTTGATAAGGTCCACATTTTTTAGTTGGGGTGAAAAATTGATGCAACAGAGATATTGCTAGGGGTCAAGCTATTCTGAGCCTATATGAGGGTCGCCAATCCCTTC
Organism: Panthera uncia; assembly: GCF_023721935.1. Lineage (NCBI taxonomy): Eukaryota > Metazoa > Chordata > Mammalia > Carnivora > Felidae > Panthera > Panthera uncia. The sequence continues at coordinate 101,360,485 of NC_064808.1, forward strand.
ACTATAATTGCACTAACTCTACAGAATCTCCATATGGACCTTAATCGCTGTTGGTTATAGCTAAATTGCTGATGGAATTTTCAAAACTCAAAATCAAAAATAAATACACAAGTGTTTGGAGTGAGTCTGTCTTCCACCAGAAATTTAGAATGCCTTACAAAGGAATCTGTTTACTGTGCCTTCCAAGGTTTGAATTCCAAATATCAGAATTTAGGCAGAGTTGAAACAGTGAATGTGCACTTTGGGAAAAAAAAAAAAACTAAATTTTTACCATAACAGATAGATTTTCAATATTCTATTTAACATTTAAAGGTTAAAAACAATCTTTTAGAATTCATAGTATCTCCAAAACACTCAAAAAGTTGCTGCATTTGTGTTATAATACATATGATGAATGTGTTTTAAAGAATGTGAGCGTGCCCATGTAAAGTCTCCTGCTAAATGGCTGAATCTCAGAGTACAGAAATGGTGATGGGTTTGTTAAGGATTATCCCTAGGCTAATTTCCATAAATGGTGATTTGCAAAAATTCTTCTACCTAGGGTTCTTATTTATTAATGTTTATTTCAGATAATGCACCCCGGACTGAATTTATCATATATATGTATAAAGATAGCCTCACTAGAGGTCTGGCAGTAACCATCTCTGTGAATTATAAGACCATGTCTACTCTCTCCTGTGAGAACAAAATTATTTCCTTTAAGGTAAGGCTGAGCCTTAATTTGTTTTAGTCATATTTATGTGCAAAATTTAAAAACCCAAATATCCTCAGTCCAATCTTTTTTTTTCAAGTGTATTTATTTATTTTGAAAGAGAGAGAGAGTGGGGGAGGAGCAGAGAGAATCCCAAGCAGGATCCACGCTGTCAGTGCAGAGCCCGGCTCGGGGCTTGATCTCACAAATCGTGAGATCATGACCTGAGCTGAAACCAAGAATTGGACACTTAACAGACTGAGCCAGCCAGGTGCCCCAGAATTATATTTTCATGTGGCATTTTCCCCCTTCCCAAGTTGCCCCTTGGCATGTCTACTAAGGCCATAGTCCTAACTTTCAGTAGAAAGTGATCTTGATAGCAGTTCTTTATTGGCAAATCCCCATTTAGCAAATCGTTCACGACATGGGATTCACCTTTGAAATTGTCAGTTTGTGAGCATCTCCAGGCTGCTCTCATTGGGAGGAAAGTTTTCTGGGTCACTCTGTAGTTATAGTTAATGGTTGTTTATCTGATAAGAATGGAACTAGGCAAATCCAGGTGTAGGGGAGGCTGAAGTTTACACAATTTGGGCAGCCCTTTTAAAGAAAGAGAATATAAAATCAACAAAGGCATAAAGTTGATGCTTTATTTAAAAAAAGAAGGGGACTTAAAAGAGACCTGTATAAGTGAGGGGCTCTGACATTTAAGCTTCATAGCAAATGTGCTTCTGGAAGGACTCAGTCAAGGGGCGGGAAGAGGGAAAGGAAGGTGTTAGGACCAGTTTTAGGTCATGCTCTTTGATCCCATTTTCCACCCATTAATAAGGATCTTAGCAGTGATTATAAATATAGACTAAGTTCTAGATAATAAGGCACAACTGGCTGCCATTATGTGCTCACCTTTCTGGGTTGCTTACTAGCTATAAAGTCCTAGTGCTTCTGGTTACCCCTGTTTTCCTTTGGGCAAGAACCTTCATGACACCAAGACGGATTTGTTTCAAGACCTTACTGTCAGTGTCTGTTTCTTGTATGTACATCCAGGCATGGTCAGGATTCTCTCAGACTTACTAAAGCAACTGGGAGAGGACCAAAATAAGAGAGGTTAGGTCAGGAGTGCCTGGGTGGCTCAGTCAGTTAAACGTCCCATTTTGGCTCAGGTCATGACCTCACAGTTGGTGGGTTCGAGCCCCATGTCAGGCTCTGTGCTGACAGCTCAGAGCCTAGAACCTGCTTCGGATTCTGTGTCTCTCTCCCTCTATCTCTGCCCCTCCCCTGCTCATATTCTTTCTCTCTCTCTCTCTCTCTGTCTCTTTCAAAAATAAGTAAACATTTAAAAAAATTTTTTTAAGGTAAGAGATGTTAGGTCAAGCTTGCCTCTCCCTGGGTTCAGATTCAACCCCTCCTGATGTAATGATGCAAAGAATACCTTAGGCCCTTGGAGCACTCAAGTTTCACCAGGTAGGACTTTCCAAGTTGAGTGTTCCCCAAGGTCACTAGGATTGTTTCCACATCCATTTGTTGTGCATCTTCCCAATAAGGGCTATGAATAGTCAACACCAAAACTAAAGAAAGCTACTGCCCCAAGATTCCTTGCCTCTGTTCTGAAATGTGGCCTTGAACTAGTTAGAGATCACCTATTCTACCTATCCACACTTCCACCTTCAACTATAACTTTCTACACTAGGTTTGAACTAAAAGGTTTATCTGTCTTTAATATTTCTAGAGTTTTTGAAGTTTTAGCTAAGGATTATTTATCACTTATACATTAGATATTAGGTTGGTCCCAAATTGCCTCCCCTAGGTTGGGGTCTCTTCCTACATTCTGGTATATCGTAGACAGCCTCAGAAATATGTGCCAGTGGGTGAACTAGTTTATACTGTCATCAATTCAAGACCCTCACATGTTGATAAAGGAAAAAGGTCAAAAGTTATGACTATAAATTCCATAATGGATTGAGAAGTTTGGAGGTACTCCCAGGTTCTTTCAGGCCTCTTGAGAGGATGCTGGAATACTATTTTGGGTCCGGAGGTCTCTCCATCAATCCTTAGATAGGATAATGCTCATCTTTGCTACCAGGGGGTCAAAATTAAGTTCAAAATGTCTGTTGGCTCCAGGATTAATATGGAAAGAAACTTGGGTGGTCCTCACATTTTCTAGTCCATTCTGAAAAGTAGGTATGATGCACTAACAGGAAAAGTGCAGGCAGTACTGTCAGTTGGGGGACCGGCAGGATTACGGTTTCACATAATCTAGCTATTCTTGAGAAAACCCTCTTCTGCGGCTGAAAGATATAAGAATCAGCATTTGGCTTTCAGGGTAGGACCAAGCCAAATTCAGGATAGAAATTCAGGAACTACTATGGAACTGGAGTGCTTGGCAGAGAAAAAGTGCTGACTAAGCCAATAAGCAGGGCTATCCTGGAACCCAGGACCTAGCCCTAGTACAAGTAGTGGGTCTATTTATTATTTATTTATTTAATATATGAAATTTATTGTCAAATTGGTTTCCATACAACACCCAGTGCTCATCCCAAAAGATGCCCTCTTCAATACCCATCACCTACCTTACCCTCCCTCCCACCACCCCTCCCATCAACCCTCAGTTTGTTCTCAGTTTTTAAGAGTCTCTTATGATTTGACTCTCTATTAGTGGGTCTATTTACAGCAAGTTTCAGTCCGAGGCTCCACTGAAGGAGGGACGAAGCTGAGATGCCTGCACTTTCTGCCTCTCTCACATTAGGCTCACAAACAAGAGCTAGCCTATGCCTAGGGGTGGAGGTCATCAATGTCTTTGGCTGTGAATGGTTGAAGAAAACAGGAATTGACATTAGCCTAAAAAGGTTGTGGTCTGTGCTGGAACTCTGCTTCATCTTGATCAGATATGGACTCCACTCAGGGGAGAGGAGAAAAGGAAGGAACCTGATGGTTAACTTGGGAGAAACTAGAGGCTTAAACCTGAATGTGCATTCAATGGTGGGAAAAGGCAGATTAAACAAGGAGAACAGATTAGGAATTAGGAAGGAAAGAAAATCAATATTCTTATATTCAGAGGTTTGGGGTTTTTTTTTTTTTTTTCCTTAATTGCTAAGAATAAGCACTTCTTTAGTTCTTTGCAGTAATGTACTTCAAAATAAACCACACGTATTCAAATTGTTCATGTTCTTAAAAAATTAAGTATTTTTTTTCCTCTATAGGAAATGAGTCCTCCTGAGAGTATCAATGATGAAGGAAATGACATCATATTCTTTCAGAGAAGTGTTCCAGGACATGATGATAAGATACAATTTGAGTCTTCATTGTACAAGGGGTACTTTCTAGCTTGTGAAAAAGAGAAAGATCTTTTCAAACTCATTTTGAAAAAAAAGGATGAAAATGGGGATAAGTCCATAATGTTCACTGTTCAAAACAAGAATTAGATATTGAAATTGCATAATGTGAACTTTCTGAGTTTTTGTCTTTCAGAAAGGTTGTAAGACTTGGTGTCTATAATTGTAATAATGAAATAAAATGGATAATGGTCTTAAAAGATACCACTGAGAAATGAATAATAAGGTATCACAAAATTGAGTTGACTCTTCCTTATCCAGATAAATAAAATATTTGCATAACATTAAGAAAATGCATAGTTTCAAAACACATTCTACACTGTTAATTGGAACATAGATTATACTCAGTAGACGTGCCTTAAATCTTTTGGGTTACTGGTCCTAAAGATGAAAGATACTGATAACTTGAACTTTCTAATTTTTTAAGAATATCATTAAAACCATCAAGATTTTGGGGCGCCTGGGTGGCGCAGTCGGTTAAGCGTCCGACTTCAGCCAGGTCACGATCTCGCGGTCCGTGAGTTCGAGCCCCGCGTCAGGCTCTGGGCTGATGGCTCGGAGCCTGGAGCCTGTTTCCGATTCTGTGTCTCCCTCTCTCTCTGCCCCTCCCCCGTTCATGCTCTGTCTCTCTCTGTCCCAAAAATAAATAAAAAACGTTGAAAAAAAAAAATTAAAAAAAAATAAAAATAAATAAAACCATCAAGATTTTGTACAGATTTGACTAATTTCTGCATTTCTTCCAAAGTCAGGTATCTTTCAAAGTCAGATTGATCCTGAATCCAACAGCATATACAAAGGATTATACATTCTAAACAAGTGGCATTCAACCCAGGAATGTAAAGATGGTTTAATATTATTAAATGAATTAATATAATATACCATATTAATAGAATAAAGGATAAAAACAACACAATCATCTCAGTAGAAGACAGTAAAAATTTTTAATTCCAATATAATTAACAAACAGTGTTATATTTATTTCAGGTATACAATCTAGTGATTCAACACTTCCATATATTATTCAGTGCCCTTCACAATAAGTGTACCCTTAATCCCCATCTCCTATTCCACCTCCCCTTTGGTAACCACCATTGTGTTCTCTGTATTTAAGAGTCTTGGTTTGTTTGCTTGTTTGTTTTCTCTTTTTTTCTCTTTGTTCATTTGTTTTGTTTCTTAAATTCCACATATGAGTGAAAGCATATGGTAGTTTTCTATGACTGACTTATTTCACTTAGCATTATGTCCTCTGATCCATCCATACTGTAGCAAATGGCAAGATTTCATTCTTTTTATGGCTGAGTAATATTCCATTGTATATAAACCCCACATCTTCATTATCCATTCATCTGTTAGTGGACACTTGGGTTGCTTCCTTATTTTGGCTATTGTAAATAATACTGCAATAAACATAGAGGTGCATATCTCTTTTTGAATTAGTGCTAATATCATACTTAATGGTGAAAAAATAATGCAAGAATGTCAGCTCTTACAACTTCTATTCAACATCATACTGAAGATTCTAGCCTGTACAATCACAGGAAAAAGAAAGAAAAGGAAGTAAAACTGTCCAGATGTGCACAAACCATGACTTTCTATACAGAAGATCCTAAGGAATATGTACACAGGCACACAAACCCCTATTAAAATTAATAAGGGGGGGCGCCTGGGTGGCTCAGTTGGTTGAGTGTTCAACTTTGGCTTAGGTCATGATCTCACAGTTTGTGGGCTCGAGCCCCGCATTGGGCTCTGTGCTGATGGCTCAGAGCCTGGAGCCTGCTTCGAATTCTGTGTCTCCCTCTCTCACTGCCCCTCCCCTGCTTGTGTTCTCTCTTTCTCTCTCTCAAAAATAAATAAACATTAAAAAAAATTTTTTTTAATTAAGCAAGTTGAGTAAGGTTTCAGACAATATTAATAAACGAAAATAAATTTACTTCTATATATGAAAATGAACAATCAGAAAAAAATAAGAAAAGCAATTCCATTCACAATATTAAGAAGAATAAAATATTTATGAATAAATTAGCAAAAGAAGTGCATGACTTGTACATGAAAATTTCAAAACAATACTGAAGGAAATGAAATATGATCTTAATAAATGGAGAGACATTCCATGTTCAATGATTGGAACACTCAATATTGTTAAAATGGCAGTTCCCCTGAAATTGATCTATAGATTCAATTCAATGTCTATCAAAATTCCAGCAGGCCTTTTTTTTTTGCAGAAATTAACAAGCTGTATCTAAAGTGTATATGGAAACCCAGAACACACAGAATAGCCAAAAAATGTTGAAAAAGAACTTCTTTTGCATTTCCTAACCTTAAAACTTAATATAAATTGGGGCATATGGGGGGTTCAGTTGGTTGAGCATCAGACTCTTAATTTCAGCTCACGGCATGATCTCACAGTACATGAGTTTGAGCTCCATATTAGGCTCCGTGCTGGCAGTGCGGGGCCTAGCTGGGATTCTCTCTCCTTCTCTCTCTCTCTCTCTCTCTGTCTCTGCCCCTCCTCTGCTCATGCTCACTCTTTCTGTCAAAATTAATAAACATTTTAAAAAATATTGTTAAGGGGCGCCTGGGTGGCTCGGTTGAGCATCTGACTTCGGCTCAGGTTATGACCTCGCAGTTGACGAGCTCAAGCCCCTTGTTGGGCTCTGTGCTGACACCCCCGAGCCTGGAGCCTGCTTCAGATTCTGTGTCTCCCTCTCTCTCTGCCCCTTCCCTGCTCATGCTCTGTCTCTCTCTGTCTCAAAAATAAATAAACATTAAAAAAAATAAAAAATAAAAAATATCTTTAAAATAATATAAGCTACAGTTATCAGTACAGTTTGATAACTGACATAAGGATAAACATAGATAAATAGAACAGACCTGAGAGTTCAGAAATAAATTCATATATTTATAATCTATTGATTTTTTTGGTCTACACCAAGCAGTAGTTAATTTTATTTTATTTTTTTAATGAAATTTATTTTCAAATTGGTCTCCATACAACACCCAGTGCTCATCCCAACAGGTGCCCTCCTCAGTGCCCATCACCCATTGTCCCCTCCCTCCCACCACCCGACCAATTGATTTTTGATAAAGACAGTTTGATAGAAAGAGTCTTCAACAAATGCTGCTGGGACAACTGGATATCCACATGCAAAATAATGAATGTAGACCCTTATCTCACACTATATACAAAAATTAATTCAAAATGGATCAGAGACATCAATGTAAGAGCTAAAGCTGGGGCACCTGGCTGGCTCATTTGATAGAACATGGGACTCTTGACCTCAGAGTCATAAGCTCAAGCCCCACATTAGGCACAGAGATTACTTTTAAAAAAAACCAAAAACTAAAGCTATAAATCTTATAAAAATAAAATCGGAGAAAATGTCAAGACCTTGGTTTTTGCAAAAAAATTTTAAACAATTCAAGAAGCATAATCCATTAAAAAATAATTAGTAAATTGGACTTAATCAAAATTCAAAATTTGGGGGTGAAATTGGGTGAAGAATAATGGGACTGCTCTGCACTATCTTTGCAACTTCCTCTGAACCTTACATTATTTCAAAATTTAAAAAAAAATTGCACTCAAAAGACATCGCAAGAAAATGAAAAGACAAGCCACAGAGTAGGAAAATTTGTAAATCACACATATGGTGAAAATTTATATACAGAATATAGAAAGAACTCTTACAACTTAATGAGAAGACAATCCAATTTTTAAATGGGCAAAAGATTTGAATAGATATTTCTCCAAAGAAGATGTACAAAAGCTCATAAGCACATGAAAAGATGCTTAATAACATTAGTCATTAGAGAAATGCACATTAAAACCACAATGAGAAACCACTTCCTGCCCACCAGGATGGCTATGATCAGAAGACAGATAATAACAAGTGTCAGCAAGAATGTGAAGAAATAGGAATTCTCATACATTGCTGATGGAAAAATAAAGTAGTACAGCCACTTTGAAAAATAGTTTTGCATCTCTTTTAAAGTTAAATATAGATTTTTCACTGACCCAGAAATTGCATTCCTGTATATCTAGAGAAATAAAACATATTCACACAAAATTTGTACATTCACATTTGTAGCACCATTATTTATAATAGTCAAAAAAAGGGGCACCTGGGTGGCTCGGTTGGTTAAGCGGCCGACTTCAGCTCAGGTCATGATCTCATGGTTTGTGACTTCAAGCCTCGCATCGGGCTCTGTGCTAACAGGTTGGAGCCTGGAGCCTGCTTTGGATTCTGTGTCTCCCTCTCTCTCTGTTCCTCCCCCACTCACACTCTGTCTCTCTCTCAAAACTAAATAAAGATTAAAAAAATTTTTTTAATAGTAAAAAAAAAAATTAGTCAAAAAGCTCAGACATCCATCAACTGGTGAAGGAATAAACAAAATGTGGTATGTCCATAATGGAATACCAACACTAATAAGCAAAAAGTAAAATACAGATACATGCTACAACATGAATAAACTTTAAAAATATTATGCTAAATAAAAGAAGCCAAACTATTACATGCTTCTGTTTATATGAAATGTCCAGAAAAGGCAAATCCATAATGACTGAAGAGTAAATTCATGTTTACCTTAGGGTTAAGTGTGGGAATGGGGATTAACTGTAAACAGATATGAAGGATCTTATTAGAGACAAGGAAATGTTCTAAAACTGGATATGGTGATGGTTGTACGTGTTGGGGAGGAAAAAATTTTACTCTATCCTTCAGATTTCTCCTAGCTGTTCTAAGAATTAAGCTGACATGAGACACGGGTGACTCGGTGCCTCACTCAGTTAAGTATCCCATTCTTGATTTTGGCTCAGGTCATGATCTCACAATCAGGAAACTGAGCCCCTCATTGTGCTCTTCGATGGGCATGGAGCCTGCTTAAGATTTTATCTCCCTCTCCATCTGCCCCACCCCCATTTGTTCTAAAAGAAAAAAACTGACATGAGACAGATTAACAAAAGAAAATAAAATTTAATTTCATATGTACAGGGAATCCACATAGATATGAGATTCCAAAGATAGTCAGGCAAAATGAGGTATATATGTCATCTTGAACTAAGGAGAGGGGGCCATGGGTCTGGGATTTCAAAGGGAAGAAAATTAATTCACAGGAAGATGAAAAAAGTACATGTTTGGTAAACAAATATTTGCTGGGCCATTCAGAAACAATGGGATATAGAGAGGAATTTTAACAAATAGATTGCTACATTCCTCCCTGTTTAAAACCCCTAGTCCATATTATACTGTAGTTATCCATGGTGATGGCTCCCTTCTTGGTGATAGCTCTCTTCCTCTATCTAAATTCTTTTTAGACAATTGGAGGAAGTTCAAAGTTTCTTCCTGAGTCTTTTGGGCCTTGACTGTTTTCAGTCAAAATAATCTGCATGCCAAAGTGGTACATTTTGGGGTGGCCTGCCCGTGGCCCCTACTCAACTTGGTAAATCTAAATCTAAAACTACAAATCATTGAATTGTATACTTAAAATGGGTGAATACATGGTATGTAAATTATAAACTTGAACAATGTTATTTTTTAAAAGGAAAAAAATTCAGTTTGATCACATTTTTATTTTAACTTAATATAAAATTAAGACCTATTCATTACAGAAATTTTAGAAAATACTAAGGAACAAAGAGAAAAAAAAATTAAACTACCCCTCCTTCCATCTTCAGATAACCATTGACATTTTAGTAAAGATCCTTACAGTTTTTTCTTTCTATAGGAATGTAAGCTGAGAAAACTAAAACAACAACAACAACAACAACAACAACAACAACAAAACACAACTCCCTACCCCTTGCCCTGGACAGAATCTGGTAAACTTTTACAACAATCCTTTCAAAGATGCAGGTGAAATCTTAGACATACAAAAGTTGAGTGTGGGGGCGCCTGGGTGGCGCAGTCGGTTAAGCGTCCGACTTCAGCCAGGTCACGATCTCACGGTCCGTGAGTTCGAGCCCCGCGTCAGGCTCTGGGCTGATGGCTCGGAGCCTGGAGCCTGTTTCCGATTCTGTGTCTCCCTCTCTCTCTGCCCCTCCCCCGTTCATGCTCTGTCTCTCTCTGTCTCAAAAATAAATAAAAAACGTTGAAAAAAAAATTAAAAAAAAAAAAAAGTTGAGTGTGTGCTGGGTGGGTCTGGATATAAGAAATGGAAAGAGCTGAATTGCTCTGCATAAGGAAAGAGGGAGCTCTGGAAGGGAGAGGACAGAGGGCCCTAGCTTGAGTCCCACATCCCACACCAAAACAAAACAAAACAAATACAGAGCCAGAAACAAGGACTTCTGTGCAGGTAGTTTATTTGAGAGGTGATCCCAGGGAGCAGGAGTGAGAAACGTGAGGTGAAAAAGCTAGTGTAAGGTGTGTTGTCCCTGTGGGCCTGATTTTTCCAGAACCTCTTGAGAGAAAAGCTTGCAAGAATGTCTCCCTTTATTATTCCCATGGAGGAAGGGAAGCAGGGGCATTTCCCCACCAGCTTCTGACACCCACTAGTTGAAGGTTGCCCTGGGGATGTTAACCCCCACACTTCTGAACTGTACTTGGCTACGCAGATTTATCTGTAGGAGAAAATGGGAAGATATGCAACACACTCAAGGCAATATTTTTAATATGAGCTGGCATGGAACTATCTGCTGCAGTTATTGCCAAAATCAGAAGTGGGCTAAAGAAATGTGATAGAGGCACCAGACTGGATCAAAGCACCAGGGAAAGAAGGTAGAGATCAAATGGTAGAAATCAACAGAGGAGTTTTGAAAAACAGAGAAGTAGGGGCACCTGGGTGGTTCAGTCAGTTAAGCTCTGACTATAGCTTAGGGCATGATCTCTTGGTTCACGAGTTCAAGCCCTGCATCAGGCTCTGTGCTGACAGCTCAGAGCCTGGAGCCTGCTTTGGATTCTGTGTCTCCCTCTCTCTCTGCCCCTTCCCCGCTCATACTCTGTCTCTCTCTCAAAAATAAGTGAAAAAAAAACATTAAAAGAAAAACAGAGAAGTAGAATTCCCTGTTTCATTGAATCTAAGATGCCACTGATTATAAAATGCATCATTATTTTATGTACCACTATGAAAGAAAAGATATTGCCAATTAAATTATGACATGCCTTCAATTGTAAGGCACATTCTTTTTAAAAAAAAAACTTTTTTTAATGTTTGTTTATTTTTGAGAGAGAGACAGATCATAAGCGGGGGGAGGGACAGAGAGAGAGGGAGACACAGAATCCGAAGCAAGCTCCAGGCTCCAAGCTGTCAGTACAGAGCCCAATGTGGGGCTTGAACTTATGAACCGCAAGATCATGACTGGAGCTGCACTCCACTTAACCTACTGAGCCTGGGTGCCCTGTAGAGCACATTCTTATTTCAGAGAGACTACAATGTGAAAAGTTGCATACTTTAGGATTGATGAAGTACAGACACAATTTAAAACTATTGCATTACTCTAACGTAAATGCCTCCACCACCATAACTTTAACAGAGTCTGCTAAACACATAGCATTTTGTGCAGCCCCTTTTTTGTGAAAATTACAGGGAGTGGATGAATTTCACATCTGAATCAGTGTGAGCAGAAGAGTAACATGCTATGGATATCAAGATAATCACCACTGGAGGAAGCAGGAGCTTAGAGCCAAAGGGGGCCGTGAGTGTCAGGAATCTGAAGAAACTTTCAGAACAACACTGGACTTTCTTCAATTCATTGAATGGGAGTAGGAGCCAATCTTAACCAGATCTTAATAGAGAGAGTAGTTTTTTAAAAAATACAAAACTGGGATCATATTAAACACATTTTATTTCCTTTTCCTCTTATTTACATAGTGTGGTCCCTTTTTTAATTGGCTAGAATCTGAAGTCAGTGTTTGTCACAGACTTGAGTCATAGAAAAATAAATCTGATCATGCATCATCTTATCTGTAAGCTTTATTTCAATAAAGTTGACATTCTTAAACATTTTTATAATGAAATTTTAAAAAATGATTAAGAAAGTGTGCAGTGGGGCACTTAGGTGGCTCAGTTGCTTAAGCCTCCGTCTCCTGATCTCTGCTCAGGTCATGATCTCATGGTTCATAGGATTAAGCCCCATCTATGGTTCTGTGCTGACAGTGTGGAGCCTGCTTGGGATTCTCTCTCTCTCCCTCTCTCTCTGCCCCTCCCCTGCTCGATTGCTCATGTGCACACTCGGTCTCTCTCTCTCTCAAAATAAATAAACATTAAAAATAAAAGTATGTAGGGGCGCCTGGGTGGCTCAATCAGTTAAGCGGCCGACTTCGGCTCAGGTCATGATCTCGCGGTCCGTGAGTTCAAGCCCCGCGTCGGGCTCTGTGCTGACAGCTCAGAGCCTGGAGCCTGTTTCAGATTCTGTGTCTCCCTCTCGCTGACCCTCCCCTGTTCATGCTCTGTCTCTCTCTGTCTCAAAAATAAATAAAAACGTTAAAAAAAAAAATTAAAAAAAATAATAATAAATAAATAAATAAATAAATAATAAAAGTATGTAGTAATGAATCTGAGAACAGCTCTGTTGTATCACCCCTGACCAGTTGTCTCTGGCCTCATCAGGTTTAAGAAACTAACAAACTGTGTGGTGCCCTTTTGTTCAAACTCCCTGATCTCGTTTCCTTATATTTTGACTTCTGATCATATAACATGGATATTTAGAAAGCTGGTATGAAGGGATGAAATGAGAATGGGTTTTGGAGATGTGTGACCTTGTTTTGCATCTTGTCCCAAACCCGAGACCTTCCCCATAACCAAAGTACACAAAGAAATGTATGCCCCAGATACATCTTTCAGAGGCTCGGTTTCCTCACATATAAAATGGAAATAAAAAGAAATACCTACCCGATAGGATATTTGTACAGATTACATGACATAACATAAGTCTCTCAGTGGCATTTGGCCCTGGAACATACTAGCTAATAAATATTATCTCCTTTCTTACATTTTCCACGTACCCTCCACCCATTTCCAACTAAGCTCACATGGAGGCACACACACATCATCTGTCAGAAGAAGTAGGGACTTTCTTCCTACAACACTAAACGCACCCTGCTTTAGGTAATTTTTTTTTCCCTGCAGTGTGTAAACTTATTGCTCAGTCTAGAGGAATAAAAACATCACTGCTTCTCCTAAAATTCTTTCTGGCTGTTAGACATATGTTGCTTTTTCCCTATCTTTTCTCAACACATGGGCTTTATAATTGAATGAGAAAACATCAGGTCATAAAAGCCTGTTTTATTTTGCTTGTTTGTTTTCTAAATTTTAAACCCTTGTTTTTGTTGCACAAAAGAAATCCAATTTAACCCAGTCAACAGAAAACAGCAATTCACAGTTTGCGGTTTGGTAAGTCTGCTTATGATTGTCTCTGGACCCACAAAACCCATATAGCAAAACAAAATCTTCTATTCACATTTGAAAGCATATTCAAAATGCAGTCTTTGTTTTTTCTTTTTTCTCCCGATGGTCATGTGTTTGCACATGGAGAGGCCCTCACCTCCATGATAGGACTTAAGTTAAGTATATCTTAAAGAGCTCAGTTCAGGAATCTAGAAAGTAAAAAGAGTCAAAGGTAGAGGAAATCATTAAATTTGGGGTAGGATGCCATGAAATTCTATCCACCTCAAAAGAGCTCCTCAATTGAGCTACAAAGGAAGTACCTCTGTTTCCACCTCTTAGACTCCAAGATGGTCTTCAAGATATTTTTAGAGTCATTAACTCATTTTTTTTAAGCCACTGGCCAAAACAAACAAACAAAACAAAACAAAACAAACAAACAAAAAACCAGGGGAAGATTATTTCCAGAAAGTTCTCAGATACCATATCCTGAACACAGTGCCTTTTAAGACCAGAGGCACACATCAGGCAGAGCCTTGGGACTTCCAAAGATGCACTGCAACACAAAGGGTAGAAACAAAGCACAGGAGAAGAGAACTTGTGGTTGGCTGGTTGGGGAAGTCATCACAGAACAAGTGCAATTTAAGCTAAGCTTTGAAAGACAAAAATTCCAATAGACAAATGTGAGGAAGAACCCTTTCCTCCTAGCTTGTGAACCTGGATTTGCTGGAAGTTATCTCTGAAGGTCACAGCGCTAATCATTGTAGCAGGTATGGAGTCTGCGACTATAAACTTTGATGGGTGAGAAATGCAACCTTATTTTCTATTTTAACTTCTCCCAAGTTCTCACTCTGCTGAAGCAGCAGAAACTTAATTTTAGTAATTGCTGGGTGCCCCTCTTTCTCCACAGTTGTATCTAAGTTCCACAGGGAGAATAATACCAAGGTGTCAGCGATGGGATGGGTATGGAATCTAGCCCTTGATCATTATCTACAGATCCTCACATCTGCCGAGATGTCCATCATCTCCTTTTGGTCCATAGGTTGCTACTGAGCAGGCCCTCACTCCTGTCCACAAAACCTGTTAGGAGTATGCCTTTCTCCATCTACATGGTGACTTTATTGGTTTCCTCTCCAGGATCCGTGTGATCCCTCCATTACATAGCATACAGGTGACTTCAGTGGGATTGACATAAACTGCCACCCCTCCCAGCAAGTTCCATGGGTGGATCCTGATTGACTCAGGCATAACCTCATCCTTCTTGCCTTGATGGCAATTCCTTAGTCACAATCCTTCTTCAGAGGTAAGCACATGACTGAGGTTGGTCCAAACAGAAGTCCAGGACTATTTTTTCATGATGGGGAGAAGAGAAGTTTCCTTTCTGAACCAGCAGATGTGAGGCCTAAAACTTATACACACATTTTGCTCTTAGGAGGGAAGCCAGCCTGAGGACAAAGCCAACACCCATATGAGAATAGCAATGGAGCCAGTGCCTAATCAAATCACTCCTACCTTGAGCCTGCTTTGGATTCTGTATCTCCCTCTCTCTCTCTCTGCTCTTCCCCCACTTGTGCTCGCTCTCTCTCTCTCTCTCTCTCTCTCTCACACACACACACACACACACACACACACATACACATACACATACACACACACACACAAAATAAACATTTTTTAAAAAAATTCAAAAGCATTCTAATGAATCCAGGCAACTTCAGTGACACTCCTGAGTGCACTGAAAATATTCTGGTTTTTCTGGACCCACTGGGCTCAAAGACCTCTGAGAGGTTGATCAGGTCTTATCTAACCAGATATACCATATAACCATTTCTTTTTTACTGTCACTATGACTCCTAGGACTCTACTCAGAAGAGGAGGAGTAGATAGATCCCCTCTATTTCATGTCTTATAAAGCAATCTGTGTGTATGTTGGGGGTGGGAGCATCAACCTATACCCCTCCCTAAAACCCAGCTTGGTGGGAAGTCAGGTTTCCATGACCTCCTCAACCAGAAAAATCTCACTAGTTCCCCTCCCACCTTTATCTCCTCCACTGCCTTTCTTGGGGAAGGAGAGTGGGTACTGGTTATAGGAGAGTAGCCTACTTATCCTGTACCTCCAAACCAAATTGTCTCTCCTCTGAGTCCTCTTCCTCTCCTTGGCTGAATTATTGTCAGGGTGGAAAGGGAAGGCCAAAGGATAATAGGAAAAACCAGAAAGGAAAGGGGGAATCATCACAGGTTAGTGCTCCCTGGTCAGAGGAAGGTCCATATCATAAGTAAATATCACATAAATGTTAACTCTCAAATTTATGTTTGAAGCCCAGACATCTCTCCTGAACTTCAGACTCATATATTCAACTCTCTACTAACCATTTCTACTTGGATGCTTATGAGACATCTCACCCTTTACTAGTCTAAAATGGAAAACAACCCCATCAGTTTCCTCCATTCATATTTGCCCTATAGCCCTTAATGTCCTCCAGACCATGCTTTGTGGTTGAAGCCCCTGAGAGGCACCTTCTGGGGCATGGTCAAGGAACACTCCTCCTAGAAACAGACCTTGTATGGTGCCCTCGGGCATCTCTGCTGTTCTGACACCACTAAACCCTGCCTTCCTGCTAATGCTCTCATTGCACTGTAATAGCTTACAAGGCCGTATGCCATCTGGTCCCCCTCTCTGATTTTGTCTCCTCCTTCTCTCCTCCATACCCATCAGTTCCAGCCACATCAGCCACTCTGCTCCTCAAACAAGCATACTTGCACCTTCGGATCTACTTGTTTTCTCTGCCTGGAACTCTCTCTTCACAAAGGTCCAGTGACTAATTCCCTACCTCCTTTAAGACTTTCATGAAATCTCTCTTTTTCAATGAGGCTTGTCGTATTATTTTTATGTTTATTTTTGAGACAGAAAGAGAGAGGGAGTCAGAACATGAGCAGGGGAGGGGTAGAGAGAGAGGGAAACACAGAATCAGAAATAGGCTCCAGGCTCTGAACTATCAGCGCAGAGCCTGATGCGGGACTCAAACCCACAAACCATGAGATCATGACATGATCATGAGCCAAAGTCAGACACTTAACCGACTGAGCTACCAGGTACTCCCCTGACTATTTTTTTAATACCATAACTTACCCTATCTCACTCGCCCCCAGGGACTACTGATCCCCCTTACATTGCATTGCTTTTTTTTTTTTTTTTGGCATTGCTTTTAATTTATAGGCCCATCACCTTTCAATATACTATAGAATTAACAATCACTATGCTATTGTTTATTATGAGATTCCCCCACAGAATGTTGGCTTCACAAAAGCAAGGACCTGTGTCTGTTTTATTCACTGATGTATGCCAAGCACCTAGTGCAAAACCTAGAACATAGCAAGGGCTCAATATATGAATACAAAGGAGTAAGTGAAAAAGGCAAAATACGGATTCTGGGGCTTAATACTTTCTTACAAATGGAACAAGTTGGTTAATAAAATACACAAACTTCCAAGTTCTCTGAGGCCTTGAGGACCCCAGTCAATAGCTTCAGCTCTGAGCTGAGGAGCAGAGGGGAACATCTGTGACTTTTGATTTTAGTCACCATTTAGCAGTGGCTACTAGCCTTAGGATCTTGCATGGTTCAATACTTACTATAGAAGAGAGAGAACCACCACCTGCTGGACCCCCGGCCACTAAGGAGAGCCGTGCAGGTGGTACATTGACATACAACTCTAACACAGTGGCCCTGCTGGGCAGCATTCCTTTCCCATTTGTTGACACCTCATATGCTCGCTCACCTTCTCATGTCCAGAAAGACTATACTCTTCCCTCGTGGCACCCTGGCAGGAATGGTTATACCCAGGCAAGAGGTAATGGAATCCCTCCCTACTGAATGCCTATTATGTGCCAGACATTATTTCATTTGACCACACAGATATCCATGAATTGAGTTCCTACTGCTATCTATCTATGAATGGAGTTCCTAATGTGGAGGTTCCAAAAAAAGCTAGTATAGTCTATGGCAGGTGCTCACAAACTGCTCGAGGAAGCAATCACGACCTGAAGTAGGGATAAGGTAGTTTCCCTGCTCCTCTAAGTAGTGATTAAGCCTGGGCTGCCTGCCCAAATCACAAGCCTTGTCAGCTAGTGGCTTCATGAAGATAAGAACCCGGTTTCATGGTCCCTTCGCATCTTCGTAGTCTGTCAGTCTTTGATCTGCTACCTCACCTCTCCACCTCACTGCCTTCCAGCCAGCTCATCAAGGTTGGAAGCCATGTGTTGCATCCCTGAGGCTCACATGTGAGTTTTCCCCACAGGTAGAGGAAGACAAACCAACCTAACAAGAATTATTTGAGGATCTTTCATACATCCGACAAATATTTATTGAAGGCCTACTATGAACCAAGCTCTTCTACAGGCACTGTGATTCAGCAAATGAGAGAAACAGGTCCCTGTTCCCAAGAAGCTAACATTCTAGCAGAGGGGAAATGAGACTAGACACATTTTTTTAAAAAAAAAGATCAAAAAATCAGATAGTGGAAAATGCTATGTGGAAAATTAAGTACCTCTATGAAGAGGTAGGAATTTAAATAAGAATGGGCCAACACAAAGTGTCCCATGCCAAGATTATGAGGAAGGAAGTACATGCTAAGCAAAGAACACAGCTAATGTAAAGGCCCTGAGGCTGGAAAGAGCTTGGAGGGTGTGAGGCTGAGAAAGAGGCTCTTGTGGCTGGAGGAGAGTTAGCAGAAGGGAGAGAGGCAACAGCACATTAAACACAAAAATGCTTATTTAATGATAATGGTAATAATAACAGGGGAGCCAGACAGCTAAGGTTAAACAGTGGACTCTTCCTGGAAATGGTGATTTTTAATCAGACTTAAGGTAAGAGACTTCTTTCGGTAGAAACAAAGAGGAAACAATTACTACATACTGTCGACTTCTCAAAAGTGTCATCACATGTGCTTTGTTTTGTTTTGTTTACAGTAAGAAGAATAAGACTGAAGGGAAAAATCCGTGTTGGGTAGAGAATTGCATTGTCTTTTTTATTGAGGTGTAACTGATATATAACATTATATTATTTTAAAGCATACAACACAATGATCTGATATTTGCATACTGCAAAATGATCACCACAATAAATCTAATTAACATTTGTCACCATACATGGTTACAGAAACTTTTTTCTTATAATAAGAACTTTTAAGATCCACTCTCTTAGCAACTTTCAAATATGCAGTACAGAATTCATAACTGTAGTGGCCATGCTATGTTGTATATGATATCCCCAGGACTTATTTATTTTATAACTGGAAGTTTGTACCTTTTGACTCCCCTCACCTATTTCCCCCACCAACCCCCACCTCCTGCCCCCCCTGGCAACCACCAGTCTGTTCACTGTATCTATTAGCTTGGGTGTTGTTGCTGTTTTTCCATATTACACATATAAGTGAAAACATATCTGTCTTTCTCTGTCATATTCTACTTAGCGTAATGCCCACAAGGTCCGTCCATCCATGTTGTTGCAAATGGCAAGATTTCATTCTTTCTTATGGCTTAGTATTTGTATATGCATACCTCTTTTTCTTTATCCATTCATCTATTGATGGACGCTTAGGTTGTTTCCAGATCAAACTGCACTGTCTTAAAGAGATGGCTCCAGCTATCTGATTCCAATTCCGAGGAGTTATTTTATCATTCTGTAAGTTGTACAGATAACTGATAGCAATACAAAATCTTTCATATCTCTATACACACAAGTTCTGTCGTGTCCAGTGGAAAAGAAACTGACTTCCCACCTCCCTTCTGAAAAAACCAATTTTGCTACCAGTTGCACATTTATTTCAATATTCTTGACCTAAAAATGTTCTGTTCTTTGGATTCTCTTTTGAACAGCTAAAATCTCTCCCCAGTTCCCTCACTGATGAGTAGAATAAAATCTGTAAGGTGTGATTATTTTGATGTCTGTAAAAGAGTCCTCACTTTATCTTCTTTTGAAAGTTATCTTTTAACAGGATGAAAGGGAGACAGGCAATATAAGAAGGTGGGAGAAACTCAGGGGGAAACCAAGAGACAAAAGTTAAAAGATAAGGCAGTTCTCTTATAAAGTCTGAGGGAATAAATTAGAAGCCCAGTCTCCTGAGGGAGTCAATCCAATGCAAACTTTTCTTTTTTCACATCTATTGTTCTCTTGAGTTGTGTGCTGAGAAAATATAATTAAGGACAAAATCTTCTCCCAACCCAGAAATCTTCTCTCCGCAATGGAAGAGAAAGAAAACAATTTGGTATTGAATAAGCATTAAACCAGAATGTGATGTACATCCCGGGCAATCCACTAAGAGATTGAAAAAAAACATAAAGAAATTCCACCCCCTTTTATAGCCACACAGGTACAGCCCATCACGTACATGTTCTCAATGTAAGAGGACACGATAACACCATTTACCACGCATAGTTCATCCTAAACTCACCTGGTAATTGGGGTGACCATCTGTGTCAGTGAATTGGTTTTATACAAAGAAAAAACAAACTTCCATTTTTATGACAAGAGGTAGTTTTTCAACCGGTAGCCAGGAGGCCACTGAAGCGTGGCTCCTACTGGCCCAAAGAAACTGGGAGATAGGGGCACTATTCCAAAGAGGTCCCCAGACCCTTGAGGAAGACCTACCTGGATCATAAAGCTGGCCAAAGGCTTACTTCACTTTAAAAATTTTTTTTCTTTATTTTTGAGAGGGAGAGAGAACATGAGCAGGGGAGGAACAGAGAGAGAAGGAGACACAGAATTCGAAGCAGGCTCCAGGCTCTGAGCTGTCAGCACAGAGCCTGACGCGGGGCTCGAACTCACAAACCATGAGATCACGACCTGAGCCGAAGTCTGATGCCCCACTGACTGAGCCACCCAGGTGCCCCAGGCTTACTTCACTTTTAAAACAACTTGCATATGCTTCAAAGAAACAAAGAAAGATCTTACAAGTTTTCTAAAGTAAATGCTCTAAGAAAATGGAGGGTGGAGGATGTCTCTTCCCTTATTTTTAACAGGAAGAAATAAGCCTGATTTTAGGTGTGTATTTGCCCTTATATGTATAAATCATTTCTCAGTGTAACTTCACTAATTCAACTGCACAGTTGGAGGTGTGAACAATGCACTCCCCCAAAAATGTAATGCTCAGCCCTCCAAACTACAAGTCCAGCGCAGTGTCCTTGAGGTGCTCTGCTCCCCTTTAAGTATACAGGAACCCTGCATGAGTACAGTGTCCAGAGAGAGAGAGAGAGAAGCTTGAGCCCCCTTGACATTTGTGGCTGAAGGATGCCTCTGTCACCACCGCATTAGTTGCTCCTGGAAGGGTCACTCTGGGGGCCGGTGTCACAGACGTCCTGAGAAGAGGGTGAGGGACTTTCCATTTGCTGTTACAGTCTCAACTAAAGAGATCCTGGAGAGAGGGCAAGCTTATGCCTCCCTGTGAAGTTCGTCAGCAGTTCTCAAGACGGCCATTCCTTTAATGCAGCCACTTCCCAGGAGGCAAGTCTGCCCCGAGAAAACTGAGTGAGGCCAGGTTCCAGCACTGGGCACCTCACAGACTGACACCTGTACCCTTCTCCTGCTCACTTTACCAGCACAGAGGCCAGCTCCCTGATTACCTCGCCACACGTCGTGGTTATTCTACAGCACAGAACCGGAACTCTCAGCCTCACCTGCGACTAAGTTGAACTGGGCCATGCAATTTCCCTCCTGCTAAACTTCCTAACCTTGAATGTGGGAGGGAGAGGTTGGACCCCTAAAGAAAGAGGTTCCTGAGTTGCTCAAGATTTTCTATCTGCTCCTGGGAACCATGCACATTATGAAACTGGAAAGTGGGGTAGGGGGGGCAGGGAATACAGTGACATTCTTTTCCACAGACAACAGAGAAAAAAGTCACAATTCTGTAGCCAGCAAAGGCCCATTCAGTGGTTTCTTTGAGTAATTTCTGCTGTAAGAGATTTGCAGCATCCACTGACAAGTCAAGCAGCAGTATAATCTCCAAGTTTTCCTTTACCAGGCATCCAGCTGCACTTAAAATTAATTGGTTTAGAATTGGAGAAATAATTTTGCTGTATTCTCTCAATACAAAAATTCAGGTTTGAAATTAAAGTTTACTTTTCCTTTGCAAGGAGGAAAAGAAATGGGGTAACTTTTAGAAATAGACTGTGAGATAGGTAATCAGATTAATGAGTAGTCCTACTGACATTCAGAAGCAGTCACACTGTCTCCCCCAACACATACCCTTTTTGTTTTGAGAGCATAAGACTGCTTCATTCCAAAACACCCCAAATTAGAATGAAAAGCGCAGTTAGTTTTGTATGGCTCTGAGTCTTTTTCACCATCTTTCCTTTTAACGGGATATTACAATATTCCTAACAACTCATACTTTCTGAAAGTATATAAAGGAAAAGTTCGAACTAAAATGGATCAAGTAATGGGGCACCTGGGTGGCCCAGTCGGTTAAGCATCCAACTTTGGCTCAGTTCGTGAGTTTGAGCCCTGGGTCGGGCTCTGTGCTGACAGCTCAGAGCCTGGAACCTGCTTCAGATTCTGTGTCTCCCTCTCTCTCAGCCCTTCCCCCGCTCACAGTCTGTCACTCTCTCTCTTTCAAAAAAAAATAAACATAAAAAATTTTTTAAAATAAAAATAAAGTGGATTAAGTACTGTGATTATTCAAATAGCTACAGCTATCACCACAGTAATGCCAGTGGACTATTGCCTTAACTTGCAGATGCCAAATTGAGCAAGAGGTGTGGGGATTTCCACTCAGTTTCACGGGAAATGACCTGAAGAGAACATTATATTGAGATTAAGCAGCTCTTTTACCCCTGTGACTGGCCTTGGTTCATAAGTTTCATGGGCTCTGCTGACTCACTTCTCTATTTAAGATGTTTATCAGCCAGGAAATAACTTACGCCATCAGAATCCATTTCCACTTTGAATGATGCCAAAGTTACAAAGCAACATGGGAAGAAGCTTAATTCCTTATGTGTGTGTTACAACATGAATGCCAGCAAAGAAAAAAAAAGTTTTACTTTTTACAGGAATCCTTTAATAGTCTGGCATTCTTGACCACCATTGTTCAGAAATAAAGAGGGGGCAGCTGACTGACCAGGCTGGGCTCCTCCGTTTGTCTGAGCCTTAGTAGGATTATATGGGGTCATGGAAATGGGCTTCAGGTTTCAGGATCAGATCCTTACACTTGTCCAGTTAACGGGTAGAGACTAAGTTCTGGCTGTGCTTTTAAGACACTAATTTATAAACCAAAATGCTAATTTATTCAGTTTTTATACATTCACATACATATACACATAGAGACACAATAAAACTGTCAAAATTCTGGGGTCCACAGTCAATATATATACTTCCCAGTTAAAAAAAAAATCTATTTAAAAACCAACCCATTTATTAGGGTGCCTGGGTGACTAAGTCAGTTGAGCATCTAACTCTTGATTCCGGCTCAGGTCACGATCTCATGGTTTGTGAGTTTGAGCCCCACATGGGCTCCATGCTGACAGTGCAGAGCCTGCTTGGGATTCTCTCTCTCCCTCTCTCTCTGTCCCTCCCCCACTCCCGTGCACACATGCTCACTCTGTCTCTCTCAAAAATAAATATTTAAAAAATAATAATAAATAAAAATAAAAAAACAAACCATTATTAGAAGTTTACTTTTGAGTATCACATCCTGTCTATTGTCTTATGTGCATCCTCATTGAGCTTATAAACTCCTGGAGATCAGGAGCTATGTCTTTTTCATTTTATATTCCCAGGGCCCAGCCACAGTGCCTGGTACATACATAGATATTTAGATTTTTTTGTTTTAAATTTTTTTAAAAGTTTATTTATTTTTGAGAGACAGAGAGAGAGCACAAGCAGGAGGGGGGCAGAGAGAGAGGGAGACACAGAATCTGAAGCAGTTTCCAGGATCTTGAGCTGTCACTGGAGAGCCCAATGCAGGGCTCAAACCCACGAACCATGAGATCATGCATGACCTGAGCTGATGTCGGACATTTAACCAACTGAACCACCCAGGTGTCCCAATATTTAGATATTTTTTAATATATGAGTGAATGAATAATAATGATGTACGTGAAATCTCTTTGCAAAGTGTAAAGCACTACATAAATGAAGAATGACAATTATGAATAAGGAATGTGTTAATGGCGCAGAGCCTCCTTGGGATTCTTTCTCTCCCTGTCTCTGCCGCTCCCCCACTCACGCTGTCTCTGTCTCTCTCAAAATAAATAAATACACTTAAAAAAAAGAAATACTAAAAAAACATTTTTGAAGCTTTTATTTATTTATTTTTGAGAGACAGAGAGAGTGCACAAGCAGGGGAGGGGCAGAGAGAAAGAGAGGGACAGAGGATCTGAAGCAGGCTCTACGCGCACAGCAGAGAGCCCGATGTGGGGCTGGAACTCATGCACCCTGAGATCATGACCTGAGCCGAGGCTGGACGTTTAACAGACTGAGCCACCCAAATGCCCCTAAAAATACTTTTAAAAAATAAATAAATATAAGCAAGATTAATGTCATGTCAATTAATGTTTTAGGTAACATTCTTAGAGATACACAGTACAGAAAATCAGGTGCTAAAGCATTTTGGATGACCAAAATATAAAAATGAAAAATGAATTGATATGAAGAGAGAGAAGTAGGGGATACCAAAAACTAAAATTTAATATCTCTGTACCATGTGTTCACCAACTTAGAAACTCAGGTTCTATACCTAATTAAAAGAAAAACAACTGGGCAATGTCTCTGCAGGAGATTGTTTGAAAATTTGTTTGCCCTTCTTTTATCCTGGGAGTGGGAATGAGGGAGAACAAAAAATATGGGTCAGTCAAGAAATATTTTCCGGACAATACTGTCAGGATCCTCTTGCCTTACAGAAAAAAAAATGAGATCATATTGATTGTGTTTAGGTGAGATGTTGAGTATATTTGGGTTAACATGAACACCTAAGGGGGAGATAATCAGTAGAGGTTAGACCCTGATCTGGCCAGAAGAATGTTTGGATATTCCTAACTCTTTACCTAAGACAAAGAAGCTAAATTAAAAGTTATTGAATTCCCCCAAGTCTCTAAGTCATAGGAAGAAATCCACCAGTGACAAATAAGCCTCTAATTCTGTTGTAACAGCCTTGAGGGAGAGGAGCCAGTGACAGTCATAGTTTAGGGTTGGGGAACTGGTGCCCTGGCCACAAACTCACAGGGCCTCTGACACGGTTGAGTTGTAGTTCAGGAGGCACCATTAATTTCGGGTCAGCCATTAGTCCCATCCACCTGCTTTAGGGGAAGAATATTCAGACCTGAAGCAGGAGAATTGGTAGGTAATAGAAAGTGCCACTTCCTTCTTTATTCACAGCATCTGAATTTCCTTTAAAGTATATGGTATTATAAACAATAATAACAACTTTGTATTGGTAAAATATTGAGATAGCACAGGAAAGATTTGGATAAGCTAATCCTGACATCCTTTAGAAACAAAATCCCTTTCTTCCCGCTGGAAGGAGCAGCGTTCTTGCCTCTGGGTCCACAGTCTCCCTCCACCCAAAGTTGCTCCTCCCCCCACCAAAAGAGAAAAAAAAAAAAAAATCAAACCTGTAACTATTTTTTTTTATTTTTGCTTTGTTGTATTTGCATTTAAATCACATGAATCTCAAATGATGATGATGATGATGATGATAAACTGTGTAGAAAGTTTGGGGAAACTAGTCCTTGAGTATAACCCTGGTATAACCTGGAGTTAGGAGAGGAAGCAGGTGTGATTTGGAGTTAGGGGAGGAAGTAAGAAAATCTTACTGGGACAGCATATTTTTACAAATCACAATTCCTCATGTCTTTGATTAGCTGAGACTGACAGACAAGCCGGCAACAGCAGTAAGAGGGAGATGCACTGTCAGCAGGCCAAGAAGCGCACAAAGACAAAGCTGTCAGGAACTGGGAAAGAGGCCCAGACACGTGCATACCAGTCTGCCCTCCAGATCACACTTTTGTTTTCAATTACTTTGAGAGAAAGAAAGAGCATGAGCGGGGGAGGGCAAAAAGAGAGGGGGA
Source organism: Panthera uncia (assembly GCF_023721935.1). Lineage (NCBI taxonomy): Eukaryota > Metazoa > Chordata > Mammalia > Carnivora > Felidae > Panthera > Panthera uncia. The sequence continues at coordinate 101,385,875 of NC_064808.1, forward strand.
GAGAATCCCAAGCAGGCTCCTCACTGATGGCCTCAGTCATGAGATCAGGACCTGAGCCGAAACCAGAAGTCGGATGCTTAATCGACTGAGCCACCCAGGTGCCCCCAGGTAACATATTTTAAGGGAGGGTCTGACCATCAAGCCATTGGACAGAAATCAAAACCACAGGAAATCCTCACTCACTCTGCTTGGTAACAAACACTAAAAAAAAACAAACAAACAAACAAAAAAAAAACCTAAATCTAAACAGATTATCACTCTGTTCAAAGTTGAAAACAGAGAAAAAAAAGGCAGCATGGAAACTACTAGAACAAACCAAAACAATAAAGCAAGAGAAAGGAAAAAGTATTCCAGAGATTCAGAAGCTTCAGAGAAAACAAACAACAACAACAAAACTGTAGGAAATGGATGGGCATTTTATGTAAAACTGAAGAAAACGTGAATGTATAGTAGAAAAGCAGAAGACAAAAGATAAGCAAAATTTTGATAATTGTAGAAGGTGGGTGATGGGGACTTGTATACATTTTAATTTTTATAGCAGAAGTTTTTAAAACTAGAGATGTTAAAGATCATGAATTCTGCAAAACTGCAACACACTGCATACATCTGCAAAAATACTAATTTCACTTCAATAAATGAGTTGTGTAAGAAAACATAATTTTGAAAAATCCTATTTATAACAGTAAGAAGGAGTATAGTGGGAATAATCGCATTTAGGTAATAAAAGCTACTCAGACAAAAATGATAAAACTTATTAACCCTAAAACATAGAGAGGCCAGACAAGTCTAAAATAAAGTGAAGAGGGCCATGCTTTCCAAGTTAATACATAGATTTTATACAAGACCTAAAGTGGTACTGTGTAAATGGGGATAGATTAAATTTCTCAGTCATATACTTCTTTGCCATCACATTTCTTTTAAGCTCCTGAGCCTCATGTACTAATCCTATTTTTTTAAGTTTATTTATTTATTTTGAGAGAGAGAGAAAGAGAGAGAGAGAGAGAGAGAGAGAGAGAGAGAACGCAGGTGGGAGAGGAGCAGAGAGACAGAATCCCAAGTAGGCTCCTTACTGTCAGCGTGGTGCCTGAACCCATGAACCCCGAGACCATGACCTCAGCCAAAGCCAGATGGTCAAAATGAATGAGCCTCCCAGGTGCCCTAATAATCCTATTTTTTAAATTTTCTATATTTTACAATGTTTTGACATCTCTGGGGAGCCTTGCTGGCTGAGTAGAGACTGCCTTTCAAGGCTAGCTAATTCCTAACACAGTGAACAACTTTCAGATGAGTCCCTTGTTCCTATATAAACCAACCTAACCCAAGCCCATGTTCCCAAACACATCCTGTTTGGTCTAGCTCTCACACACAAGGCCAAGATTTGTCCTGCCCTGAATCATCCGAGGGCCAGAAACCAGACATGCAGAGGGGGCCCTATGCCCCAAGGCCTGCTGGAATTACTCAAACTATCCAGTATTCAACTGCTAGCCTTTCCTGGCCCTGCCTTTCCTTAGAAAGTGTAACAATGGCTGTGCCCTATGCATACCCTTGCTGCTGTCTCCTGACTAACACTGGGGCTTCCCCCTGTGGCCCTGCGAGGCATGGCAGGTCTTTCCCTTCTAGTGCAACTTTTCTTTCCATGGCAATGACTTCTCTGTATTTCCACTCCGTCATTTTTATAAATTAAGAGTTGGGCACACACCATTTCACCTTTCTGCATTCTTTGGCCATGATGTCTAGCTTCTTTGTTTTGTTTTAATGTCTGGTTTGTTTTGTTTTGTTTTGTTTTGTCAGAAGCAGCTGTTCCTGCCAAGAAATATTTATTTAGAGCATCACAGTTTTGTTGAGCATCTATACATGGTTCACTAGCCACACCATGCATCTGTTCTGTGTATAACGCCTCCTTCCACACAGGCGCGCTTGCTCACTTGCTGATGAAAAAGAGGCCACGGAAGCCATGAGTCCTTCGTTCATTCAACAACTTTTCTCCCGCCTACTTAGCATGCACCAGGGGTGCGAATACAAAGGCAGCTGAGACATGATGCCAGCCCTTAAAAGTGTCACAATCCAGCTGGGTAAGTAAAACAGGTCTGGATTGTAGATTTCTAAAGATTCTAAAGATTTCTAAACTGTAATAAATGTGAATTTCATTTAGGGAGTCCGTTCTTTTGCTTTGGCATCCTTCTAAAGGGTCTCCCAGAGAGCGGTTTCACAGCCATGAGGCTGATACTGAAGTCCAATTTGTGAAAGAGCTTACTTATGTTTCCAGAAGAAGGGAGAAGAGCTATTTAAATGATAAGTAGGTATCTTCTGAGTGAATAAAAGAAAACTATATAACCAAATTAAATCAAAATGGAATATTAAAAAACTCTCTACTCATTAAATAAATACGTTAATAAAAGAAAAAAAAGGCAAAAGAAAAAAAAGATGAAAAGACACTGGTGACGACTCCGTCCCCAGTTCTAGAGCAGGTAGGCATGAAGAAGAGGCTGAGGAAGAGCTGGCAGAGAAGATAGGGAAGGCCGTTCAGAGCCTCAGGGACAGGAGATGCCGAAGTATGGTAACATTTATTTATTTGTTTGTTTGTTTGTTTTATTTTACTTTATTTAATTTCACCTTAATTCCAATATAGTCAACATACAGTGTTATATTGGTTTCAGGTGCATGATGCAGTGAGCGACTCAACAATTCCATACATCAGCCAGTGCTCATAACAACAAGGGCACACCTTAATCCCTCTACCATATTATTCAATGAGGGAAATTCTAGAGATACTAGTGACATTTCCCTTAGGGTTAGGAGCAAAGCAAAGATGTCAGCTACATCTGCTACTGCTCAACATTTAGTAGAGGTATTAGCCAATTCGATCAGTATGATAACATTTTTACTTTAGCCTCTGATTGATTATCCACCTCGCGACCACACACCACTACTCAGTTTCTTCTGACCAGAAGCTTCTCTTCACTTTCACTACAACTATTAGTGTATCTTCCAAAGGGCTGGACTGGGACTTTTGCTTTTAACCAATCCTTTTCTGCATTAAAACTTGAAAACACCGTGTGGGAAAATCCCTTTCTCCATTCTTTCTTCTCGGATTTACCTGTGAACTTATTCATATATTATAGCCCTTCACAGTTTGAATCACAGACTTTCACTTACCTAAGGTCCCCCCACCCCACCAGACTCTCAAATCCTGGGGTGCAGGAATTCTCCCTTTTCCATCAATATTTACATAAATGTGGAGCAGAACCAGATAGGATGGGAAGGATTCCACCTCAGCAAGCCCATTTGTTTTCTCCATGGTTCCTCCTTTTCTGCCTGCTACACAGTAACATCACCCATTGTGTTATTAAGCTTTCTCATCTTTAGTAATCACATAAGTGCTATGGTACCTAAGTGAGGTTTTAATTATTATAAGCAAAGATGTTGCTATTTCCATGGACTTAAAAGCCACGTGTCTATTACTCTTGCTCATTTTTCTATAGGGTTGTTTATATAGATTTCTCACTGATTCATTTTCTAAGACAACACTTAGTTAATCTGTAAGACTATCCATTAAAAATGACACTCAACCTATTAAAAGGCTAGTTTTGGAGTCAGGTGGATCTGTGTTTAATTCCCAGCTCTGGGTATATGTCATCACCTCTAAAAGGGAGATGAAAATACTTCCTCTCTCGTAGGGATGCACACAGAGATGCCATGAGTATGAAATGAGAAAAGCAGCAGTGTCCCTGGTATGTAATTACAGGTACCATTTGCTGTTTACTATCATCATCATTAGAAATAAAAACAGCAACACAGTAATGGAAGATTATATTGGTACAGGATTTTTAAATGTTCTGAGTATTTTAACATCCTTTAAAATCTTTATAACCATCCTGTCCAGTAGGTAGGACTTTGCTGAGATAATGCATTGTGTGTGTTTTCTCTAGACTAGAAGAGTAAATCGAGTTGTAGGTAAGAGTAAATCGAGTTGTAAGGTAAGGTCAGACAGGAGAGAACACCAAGTGTAAGTAGGCTAGGTCTAGGAGCTAAATCAAATCACAACTTGTAAGTGAGGGAAAAACTCAATGCACAAGGCTACGCCTGAATGGACAGGAGATTTGCATAGTGTAGCCTGGATTTTCTTGAGCTCCAATATTATATGCAATGTAGAAACTCCAAGTCCCCACTCCCTACCCCAAAGATTCTGGAAATTCCTAGGAGGCATATATTCTCATGGTCACTTCTGGCTCCAAGCTCCTTCCTCCAGTGAATTGGTACATGGTACAGTCTGTGGATCATCTTGGCATCTACCATGTGCTTTCCAATAAGGCTATTGCTTTGACCCTGAAAGAAATTTACTCTTGATACAATTTCTAAAATAAAACAAAACACTCAACACTCTTGCAAGATATAGTAGGCATTAGTGAAAATTCATGAGGGATAAAAGAATGAGTTATAGTGTCAAAATGCCAAAAAAAAAAAAATCTTCAAATTGTACATGGACACCCTTGTCCATTTTGGGGTCACTGCACAAATCAGGCACTGTTTTCACTGGCTACTATATTCCTCTGGTCCCAGAGATCCCGGTCTCCCTCCATCTTGCCACCTCTTTTCTCATCTGTCCCTCTGATACCTCCTCTTTCCTAATTCCCTTCCTGGATTAGTTCTGGGAACTTCAAATTCTATTTTGCAGAACAATTCAGCTCCCCTCAATCTTTGCCCCCAAACTTGGGCTTACATTTGCATTTCCCAGTCCAATGCATGCTCAGAACAACAACAAAATGTTCATGTAACTAATGGTATCAGAAGACTTTGCACGTTGGCCTCATTCTCTCAGTTGTGGTTATACAACACATTTTCCCCCTCTTTTGCATCATCATTTACAATTTCATACAGTAGCAACATACTTGGGTCCATGTCCATTCCCAGCGCTCAAATGTTCACTGGAGAAGTGAACACATTTTTTGGAGAATGAGGATGAAGGCTCCAGGTAACAACACTCTTCAGTCTGACAACGAGATTTGAGATCACCAGCCTATGTCTACTCACTACCGAAGCCCACCCAGCTAATTTCATCAAAGAATGCAGAGCAAGAAGAGGCCAACACCAGCAGAATGATAAAATACAAACTACGCACTGTTGTTTTATTTGTTAATCAATCTTTTTGATTGGAATATATGTTCATCGTCAAAAAACAAACATTACAAAAATATATAACTACTGTTAGTAGTATGGCGCACACACACACACACACACACACAATTTTCTAAACAAAATTGGAATCAAACTGTAATAACCACTTGTTTAAAAAAACCATTTGTTTAAAACCACTTGTTTAAAAAAACATTGTTTTTAATTAAGATGTAGAAATACATCTTAACTTTAAGGTAAAATGTTCTTAACAATGTTTGTGCTTTGGGAGGAAGACTTAAAACGATAAAGAACATTCTACTAAAATTATTCCTTTAAGTCACATTGCTTGGACTGTTGGATTACATCAAGACAGATGCCAACTCTATCACCTTCACTGAGTTATGCACACTTCCTTAATGAACCGTGTTAGCCCAAAAACCAACCCAAACCATTAAGTCATGGGACTACTAAAGAATAAGATCAATCTTTAAATATAGTTTCTGTGGGGGCACCTGGGTGGCTCAGTTGGTTAAGCGTCAGACTTCAGCTTAGGTCATGATTTCACGGTTCATAGGTTTGAGGCCCGCATCAGGGTCTGTGCTGACAGCTCAGAGCCTGGAGCCTCCTTTGGATTCTTTGTCTCCCTCTCTCTCTGCCCCTCCCCTGCTTGCCCTTTCTTTCTCCCAAAAATAAAGAAACATTTAAAAATAAAATAAAATTTAAAAAAAAGAATACCCTTATGCCCTTGGGTGATGTTAGTGTTTACTGAGGTACTCTGTACATCAGCTCTTAGTCACCTGTCCTCTAGTTTTCTGTCTTTAAGGAAATTGAAACTTATTGCTGTGGTTAAAGATTAACCTAATATGGATGATCAAAACTATAGTAGATATAGTAGATGCAATAAAAGAATATATAAATTTGAAAACAAATGGCCATGTTTTGTCTATGTATCAAAGGTAGAAAATTCAGTAAGATATGTGGTTACCTAACATGCTAAGATTAATTACATTTTATTTTTTTATTTAAAAAATACTTTTTTAACTTATTATTTATTTACATCCAAGTTAGTTAGCATATGGTGCAACAATGATTTCAGGAGATTAATTACATTTTAAAGCTAAAGACAAAAGCTTTAAATCTATTACCTATTTGTATATTTGCATATGTGTAACCATATACATATGAAGACATATGTAGAATAAGATCTTTAAAGCTTTTGTGCCTTTGCCATTCTCTTCAATCACTCTTAGCAAAAGTTCCTCACTTCTAAGAAAGCTTTCTGTTGTATGTATATATCATCACTCTAAAGCAAGATGTTTCCTTGCATTTAAGTATCTATGAGTTATGCCTATTAATAACTAATTTTCTCTAACAATTTTCATTTCTTAAGCACAAGGCTTAAATTCAGAATAACAGAATTATTAAGAAGCCTTTATATGTAAATGTTCTTGGGAATATCCCAGGTGGCTACAATTTTCTTCATGAAAGGAGAAATACGAAAAACAATTAGGTATGCTTGGTATTCCTCATATCTTTTTTTTTTTTTTATATTTATTTTGAGAGAGAAAGAGTACCCATGAGCAGTGAGGAGAGGCAGAATCCCAAGCAGACTCCACGCTGTCAGCGCGGAGCCCAACACGGGGCTTAAACTCACAAACCATGAGATCATGACCTGAGCCAAAATCAAGAGTCAGACACTTAACCGACTGAGCCACCCAGAGGCCCCTCCTATCTTGATCAGCTAAAACACTACATGTCCTGAACTTAAAATGTTCCAGAGCTCTACCCAAGGGATACACATGTTCATCAGATGTTCCTTTCTTTCTTTAATAACCTCTCATAATAATATCTAACTTTGGGTCTTCCTAACTATGAAACACAGGATTGTGTTTTAGTGATGCTTACTCCAAAATAGGAATCATATCAGTTCATTACCTTCCATAGTATTATTTCGTTGTCTGCTTCCTTTATAAATTTTTAAAAATTTTTTAATGTTTATTTATTTTTGAGACAGACAGCGTGAGTGGGGGAGAGGCAGACAGAGAGGGAGACATGGAATCCGAAGCAGTCTCCAGGCTCTGAGCTGTCAGCCAGCACAGAGCCTCATGCGGGGCTCAAATTCACGAACCATGAGATCATGACCAGAGAGAAAGTCAGATGCTTAACCAACTGAGCCACCCAGGTGCCCCTGCTTCCTTTATAATTATTAAATTCTGCTCCAGTCAACTTCTAGCTGTCTTTCTTTCCCTTCCTGATAAAGAGTAATTTTAGTATTGTTCAATAGTTGTCAAACTCTAAGTACACCCAGTCCTGATTTGACTGATGTTATTCCGGACAACCCTGATATATTGCCCTTTGATGATGACTCACAACTTAGAAAGAATCAAGGTATATACCTTGTGCTAAACATGCTGTAACTTCTAAAATATTGTTTTGGAATATTTTGCAAGCAACATCTCATTCTTGCTGAAAAATTAAGGATTAATGTTCATACTGTCTATGGATCAGCATTTAGAGCTGGAAATTTCAGCACTGACTGTGCAATCAAGAGTTTTCTAACCTCCTCAGACAATTCAAACAAAAATTGAAATTATTTTTTTATTGAGGACACCTGAAGAAAGTTTCCTTTATTATGAATGAAGTCCATACTGAAATTAATACTATAAAGCTTACTACCATGCAAAGATCCCTTTCTATCCATTACCAGAGTATTATAAAGACAGTTGTTCAATCTGATTTCTGTATAAGGACTAAAGTGTAACACTGCCCTCACTGTGTGTGTGTGTGTGTGTGTGTGTGTGTGTGTGTGTGGGGGGGGGGGGGGGGGGGGGAGGAGTGGGAAAGACATTTGCTTTGTCAAGGCTATTTGTATCATTTGGTAATTCCCAAACTACCTCCAGGCTGATAATATTTATGCTGAAGAGAATAATAATAGTAACAACCCAAATTACAGGAAAAAATTGTTTCAAACTGTAAAAAAATATTAGTCATTTTTACCTAGGAGGCTCAACAAGTGACAAAATTTTACCCATTTTAATTATAATCTAGAAAATATATGAAGAAATGGCCACATTAAAAACCACTTGAACATTTATAAATGGATTAAGTCAGCTGACCAAATCATAATCCTTTGGGTACTTTTAAATAATGGTTTCTAACTTTTCTGATTAGACTGAAACTTTCCTCAGTTTTAAGTTTTATGTCTAGGTCTAATGACACTGCAATTTATATTTTAAAATCTCTATAAACTCTCCTATGAAACTGTTATAGAAAGACCCCATGAGGTTGGGCTTGACTCACCCTCTAAAAGATTCCATCTGTGGTATGTTGTAATTGTTACTTTTTTAAAAAAGTGAATCTCATATACGCAGTCCGTATACCCAACATAAAAGCTATTTTTCTGAAAGGCAGATCATCAGACACTTTGTGCCCCCCCCCCCCCGCCACTGGCATGATATACAGCTAGAAAACCAGACTTATTAGAAGAGATACCCATAAAAGTTGGCCTTGGAACCACACTGGAAGTGACTATTTCAGGTACTTTGAACCTCACACAGAGGTCTTAAGCTCAAGGCCCACAGCCATGGATACATGTTTCCCACTGTAGTGTAAAAGGGCTTAGGATCTCATCACCAGGATATCCAGACCCACTGACTGACCCTGACATCCACCTATAAAGACTCTAGAGGAACAGAGGACTTTCCTAAGTAGACATCTACTTTTCAAGATTATATGGATCAAGAACATCAGGGGTAGGGCCACTTTCTCCAAAGTGACTTGTACTCAGACTTCCATCTCATTTTGTTTATATTCTGTGTCTGAAAACTTTTGCCAGAGTCTGAATTCTTTGTGACTAGGTTTCTGTTTTATCTGTGCTGATTCTTGTTCAGGCTGTCTCCTGTATATATTGTGATCTTTAGCTGGAAGTTCACATTCATTAGAACTTCCTGGGAATTTTTGAGGCTTGTGTTGGGAGAAACCTTCCTCTAGTGAAAATTTGTTTACTTCCTACCAGGCATCTGGGGAACTACCAACCCAAGTAAATGTTATATTAGCAGCATACAGTCTTTTCAAAGGTGCAAATCATATAAACTCAGGCCACAAACTGGCCTAAGGACTGGCCGTGGGCCACACACTCTCAGAAATATGTTTTCCTCCAATCAGAACAAGGCAAGTCAGACAAGTTTCTATGCTCTCTGCTTTTTGAGGTAAAAATTATATTCCTAATTCACCCTTACTTTGAGGGTAAAACTCTTCATGGTTCCTGGTTTTAGGGAATCACCAATCAAACTCCAATTTGAGCCCAGAGCTTTGCTCCTGGCCTCTTGGTTGTCTTCTTAAACCTAGAGCTCTAGGCCACCTGAGATTACTAAATGATCCCGGGGCACAGGATGCCCTCAGCCCACCTCTTTAAATGCATGCAGACTTTGTTCTGGCTTGAGAGTATTTCCTTTGGCAAGCTGAATCACGTTTTAAAAGGTGTTCTTATTGTTAACATTCTTAGGTGCATCTTAGGTGCATTAGCAAAATAATTTCTATAATTTAGTCTGCCATATTGCCAAAAATAGAGGTCTATAAATTCTGGGGTGTCTGGCCGGCTAAGTTGGAGAAGTATTCGACTCTTCATCTCAGGGTCGTGAATTCGAGCCCTACATTGAGCGTACAGATTACCAAAAAAAAATAAATTAAAAAAAAAAAAGAGGTCTATAAAGTCTTCCTAGATATACCAAAACTTTGGGAGCGACCTATCCCTCCACTATCGTATCTAATTCTCCTCCAGAAATTAATGACCACTTCCCATCCACCTATTTTCAACAAAGAAATTGAGCATACCCTCCCTCTTCTCTTGATCTTCCACACCCCAGTAGAACTTATTGATTCTAACTTCTAAATATCTTTTAAATGTGTTCTCTTCTTCATTCCAGCTACTGACTTTCATCATTTCTTTTCTGCATCACTGAAACATTAACATTTCCATGCTTACCTCCCTCAAATGCGTACTTCACATAGCTGCCAGCAAAACCTATTTAAAATAAACATCTGACCGGGGTGCCTAGGTGGCTCAGTCGGTTAAGCATCCAACTTCAGCTCAGGTCATGATCTCATGGTTCACGAGTTTGAGACCCGCATCAGGCTCTCTGTTGTCTGCACAGAGCCCACTTCGGATCCTCTGCCTCCTTCCCTGTCTCTCTCTCTTAGCCCCTCCCCAGCTTGTGTGCACTTCTGCTTGGTCTACCCTCTAGAGGCCCTCACAATTCACCCCAGCTTCCGTGGCTACTTGTCAGCTCTTTATCTTTCAGAAACCAGGTCAAGAATCTTCCAGGAAACTTGCAAGCAAATTCTTAGTGTGCCCTTTGTTATATCACTGCTTGATGTGCTTAACTGTTATTGCACTTACCACAGTGTACTGCCATCACTTATCTGTTGTCCGGATTAGACTATGAACTCCTTTTAAAGTCAGAGGACTCACCTCTTTATCCATGGTACACATTACATGAGGTACTTAATACCTGTCAGATAAATGTATTTCATTTCTACAATACCTTTACAACTGACTCCTATGTCCCGCTGCCGCCATCAGAGTACAGGCCCTTTCTTCCTCTATCCTCATACACGTCCTTCTGCATCTAGTTTGTCAGCTTTCCTCACGTCACCCCAGTTCTCTCTGAAACACAGTTGTGACGAGGTCCTACTTACTCTCAGAAACCTACTGCAACAGGCCCTGCCTCATTTTCACCTGCTGCGCCAGCAGCTCATAGCAACCCAACAATCTGCCACAGCGACAGCTCAGCTGGGACCTTAGGGCAGGCAGTACCCAACCAGCCTAACCCTCTTACTTCTCACTCACCATCTAATGAAGCTTATTAGCATTAGACACCTCTCCAGACCCAAACTGTGGTGTGATGGTGTTGGTGATATTCTCCAATTCCGGCCCTCCCCATTTCAACTATATGGAAAACTCTATTTTACAGTACTGTTCCGGGGGCGAGGGGAGGGGGAAGAGAGGAATGACACGAAGGGGGAATTATTGTCTACAGAGAACTTAAGGCCAACAATAAAACCGAATAAAGGTCAGTCTGTTTTTTATGATCATCATGAACCAGCAATTTTTTTTTTTTAATGTTTATTTATTTTTGAGAAAGAGAAAGCTCGTGTAAGAATGGGGCAGGGCGGAGAGAGACAGGGACAGAGGATCCAAAGCGGGCTCTGCGCTGACAGCAGAGAACCCGATGCAGGGCTCAAATGCACAAACTGTGAGATCACGACCTGAGCCAAAGTCAAATGCTTAGCCGACTGAGCCATCCAGGTGCCCCAAGAACACCAATTCTAAACAATGTAAGCTTTATTACTATTTCATTAGTAATATTATTACTAATATTTTATTTCTCCCTGCCAAGGCAGATAGGTCCTCCACCAACAGTCCCTGGTGAACCACTGGTATTCAGGCATCGTGCCCTTGCAAACATTTAAGCGACCCCCAAAAGAGAATTAATCGCCTCTTCCTAAACCCTTAATACACATCTGAGTCTCTGACAAGGCTGTTAGCACATTAAGGGGAGCTTACCTATAACCCCTAGTACAGACATTCGTGAACACACTTACCCTTCTAGCCAGCCGCGCTTCCATGGCTTGCCTCAGCTGCGCAGTAAGGTCCTCAGGGAAATGCGCCCAGTGCCAGCTCTACTATGTTGCTACGAGAAACAAACCATCATGCCTTACACTCACCCTTCAGACCAAACTAACTGTATACAGAATATAATTTAAACACCGACGGTTGGCATTTGCAGAACATCATGATCTGGAACATCATTCTAAATCCTACTACAGTTGACCCTTAAGTGACAAGGGGGTTAGGGACACTGACACCTTACACAGTCAGAAATCTGTGTGACTCCCCAAAAACTGAACTACTAACAGCCTACCAGTGACCAAAAGTCTTACTGATAACCTAGACAGTTAATTAGCATGCATTTTTTTATGTTATAAGATTTATATGCTGTATTTACCATAAAGCTAGAAAAAAATATAAAAACCCCAAAGAAGAAATACATTTACAGTACTATACTGTATACATTGAAAAAATCCACATATTAACTGGACCCGTGCAACTGCTGTTCAAAGGTCAAATGTATTTAACACTCCTCTTATACCAAACCACTCATACTCAATGTATTTCTGTCTCTTACATATGAGTCTTTTTTGTATCACAGTACTTTGTAATTTACGTCACTGCTAAGCCCTAGAAGGAAACTTCAATAGTCCTATTTTGGTGCTATATATGCAAAAGACGCCAAGTACTACTGAATAAAACTATGGACAGTTAATACGTAAAAGACTACAATACATTTTTATTATATAGCATTTTATTTTTAAAAAAACTTTATTTCATAGAATACATTTTCACATTAGAGATTCCTACAGTGGGAAAATAACAATTTATTACTTACAGTTTTATATTTGTAGAACATTAGGACAAGTAAAATAAACACATTTGAGGATTAAGTCTCAGTTCAGAATCTGTAATATTTTGATACATCTATAAGGGTACCTCTTCCCTACATGGAATTTTTCTACACTCAGAAGCTCTCCAGGCTCCTCCTCCCAAGCTTTAGAAATGAGTAATGTCAAAGAGCAGGATTTCCTAACTTTAAAATTTCCCTAGGACATGTAATCATTAATAACTGGTATAACAGAGAGGGAAGTTTTCAAAAATTAAACACTGACTAATTTTCTGCAAAGTCTTTACTTGTGAATGAACAGTCTTTCCCTTTCACCATCATTCCCAGGACAAACATAGACGTTTGATCAGGTATTGATAGTAATAAAGCTGAATTCCCTTTAAGAATTTGAAAAGCTAACAGGCAAAAGCTCATATGCAATGTTTAGTTATGCTGAGTCTTGTGAGAAGCTGGGAGACAACCCCATAAACTCACCAGAACAAGGAACTCAGTCCCCAAATTACTTGGATACAATTTCTCTCAAACCTTATCCTCAAAGACTAAATTCTAAAAATAACCAGGCGATTAGGAGAAGAGGTTTGTCTCACCAATGGACTTATCTGTTATTTCCTCCTTATTGTGAGTTCAATGGCATGACAGAGCAGAGGCAAAGAGGTGTACAATCAATTCTCGTGGTATTAAGTCAAAAAGGTCAGAGCTTCCACAGCATGGCAACAGCTTTGCAGATGCCCACATCATGATAGTTGAAATAACACAGCCCAGCAAAGGTTAAAGCTGACAGGGCCAAAACTCCTGCCTTGGCGGTTTTCTGCAAAGCATCTCCATGAACGTAGTCAGTAACCACTTGTCCAAGGCCCCTAAAGAAAAAAATAACAGTACAAAAGAAAGCCAAACAGCTAACTTGACTGCAAAACAATAATTATCAGGTTCAAAGTACAACTCAAGGTCAAAGAATCATAAACCAAAATGAAGGAATCAAGAGTTTCCCAGTAATATAATAAAGACATCTCTATTCTTCAGATTCAATTTTCCAGAGTTACTTCTATCAAAGACAGTAGTTAACTGCCACTCTATATACAAAATCTTGGTTGTTGTTTGTTTGTTTAATTAAAACAAATGCTCCAGGGGCACCAGCCTAGGTCTGTCGGAGAAGCGTGTGACTCTTTGATCACAGGGTAGTAAGTTCAAGTCCCACACTGGGTGTAGAGATTAATAATAAATAAATAAATAAATAAATAAACAAATAAACTTTAAAACAAATGCTCTATAGAATTTTTCATTAATTAAAAAAAATTTATGAAGCAGATATTATGTGCCAGAACCTGTTATAGATGTTGAAAGAACAGCAAATAAGACAGCATATCCTTGCCTTTATGGAACAGATTCTAGTGAAGGAGAAAATAAATATGTATGTGCTATGAGAAAATATTTTAGAAAGGATGACCTGAATGAGAAGAACGTTCCAAACAGAAGTGACAATGACCTTGGCATCTTTGAGGAATAGTAAAAAGATTAGTGTGACTGGAGGACCAGATCATAACGGAAAGGCAGATCACATAGGGCCCTGAAGGTCATAATAAAAGTTTATTATTTCAGGGATGACTGGCTGGCTCAGTCCATGGAGCACATGACTCTTGATCTCGGGGTTGTGAGTTCGACCCTCATATAGGGTACAGGGATTACTTAAAAATAAAAATCTTAAAAAAAAAAAAAAAAAAGTCTGAATTTCATATGAAATGTAATGGGACAGCACAGACGTGTTTTTAAGTAGGGAGTAACCTAAGTAAGGAGTGACCTAATTTTACTTTTTTTTAATTTATTTTTTTATTTATTTTATTTTTTTAACGTTTATTTATTTTGAGACAGAGAGAGACAGAGCATGAATGGGGGAGGGTCAGAGAGAGAGAGGGAGACACAGAATCTGAAACAGGCTCCAGGCTCTGCGCTGTCAGCACAGAGCCTGACACGGGGCTCAAACTCACAGACCATGAGATCACGACCTGAGCCAAAGTCGGACGCTCAACCGACTGAGCCACCCAGACGCCCCTAATTTTACTTTTTTAATAACAGCTTTAGTGAGATATAATTCACATACCATAAAATTAACACTTTTTAAAGTGAGCAAGCACTATGCCCAATGTGGAGCTTGAACTCACGACCCTGACATCAGGTACCAGGCTCTACCCACTGCCCCAGCCAGGCACGCCCCATAAAATTAACCCTTTTTTGTGTACACTTCACTGGTTTGTAGTGTATTCACAAAGTTGTGCAACATCATCACTATTTAATTCTCATCACCCCAAAAAGAAACCCTGCATCCATGAGCTCATTATTCAACAACTAACTTGTTTTCTATTTCTACAGACTTGCCTATTATGTACATTTTATATAAATGAAATCATACAACATGTGGCCTTTTGTGTCAAGTTTCTTTCACTTCACATGTTCAAGGTTCATCAACATTGTGGCACGTACTTGGATTGTTTTTGCTTTTTGGCTATTGTAAATTACACTGTATGAATATTACTATTCAAGTTTTTGTGTGAGGATATGTTTTCAATTTTGAGGGATGTACACATAAAAGTGGAATCGATGAGTTATATGGTGACTCTAACTTTTTGTTAGAACTGCCAAACTGTTTTCCAAAGCGGCTCCAACTTCTTAAATTCCCAGCAGACATAGGAGGACTCCCAACTTCTCCACATCCTTGAAACACTTGTCATCGCCCATCTTTTTGATTACAGCCATCCTATTAAGTATGAAGTGGCAGCTCATTGTGGTTGTGATCTGCATTTCTCTAATAAAAAATGGTGTTGAGCGTTTTTTCATGTTGCTTATGAGCCATTTGTATATCTCCTATAAAGAGATGTAATTTTTCTTTTAAAAAAGACCACCTTGGCTGCAGTATGGTGAATGGAGAGTGCAGGCAGCAGAAGAGAGGGCAAGAACAGAAACAGAAAACCAGTTAGGAGGCAAATAAAGTAGCCTCGGCAAGATTGTTGGCTCAACCTAGGCTGGTGACGGGGGAGATGGTGTGAAGTGACAATTCACACAGGCTATGTTTTAAAGAGGGAACAAACAGAAAGATCCGATGGACTGGATGTGGGATAAGACAAAAAGAAGTATCTGCAATAACTCCTAGGATTTTTGGCTTGAGCAACTATGATTTAATTGAGTTAGGGAAGAACAGGAAAGGAGGCAGCTTAAAGGGAAAATCAAGAGAGATTCGGGGCGGACAAGAGTGGCTTTGGCAATGTTAAATTTGAGGTGACTATTACACATTCAAATGGACTCCACTGGTTAGACAAGTGGAATCACAGGACTGCAGATCAAGAAGAGGTCAGATCTGAGCTCGCCTCAGGAAATTAGAGAAATTAAGAAAGGAAAACTGAGCCCAGGATTCAGGGCTTTCTCGTTCACAGGTCAGACAAGGGGAGAAGCTGGCATCAGAGACTGAGACGGTGCAGCTAGTGAGGTGGAGGAAAATGGTGGGCACAGGGTCTACAGAGCCAAGAAAAATTATTTAAGGAGGGGATGGCCAATTAAGTTGAACGGTGCTGAGAGTTCAAGTAAGAGGAAGACCAAGAACAGACAGCTGGATTTGGAAAAATGAAGGTTTTGGGGGATATTGGTAAGAATGACTTCAGTCATGTAGTTAGGATAAAAGCCCAATTAATGTGGATTAAAAGAGAATGGATGCTGAGGAATTAATGCACAATTATGGACATTCTTTTAAGTCATCCTGTGTGTGTGTGTGTGTGTGTGTGTGTGTGAGAAAGAGACAGAGAGAGAAAGAGAGAGAGAGAGAGAGAGAAGGAAGAATTAGTAAGGTAACTGGAGAATAGAATAAAAAATATATATAAATATATTATGTTAGAATTCTTAATCTGACTTTTCGTTGATTTAGATGGATCTCCTGCCAAGAACCACATATTAGAGAAATATTCCTGTACTTGTGATCTAATATTTCATATGCAATGGAATCCTGTATTTTGAAAGGTCTGTAGATTAAAGGGTAATTCCTCTGACCATCCCTAGAAAATTAGGTAAGCAAAATCCCTTGTAACACTAATCTACAAAATCATTCTGATAGATCGCTTAACCTTCCCCGGGGTTTAGTGTCCACATCTGTAAAATAACAGGGTTGGTTAAGATATTCCCAAGTCCTTTCAGTTCTAACAACCCAAAAATGCTTCCCCTGCCCACAATATCATGTTGTCCTTATAAAACAACATAAAATGAACTCAAAGATCCCAACTGTTATTTACAAACTTTTCAGAGGGTTCATTAACTTAGAAAGTCTAACAAACTACACTGGATAAAATAAATAGAAGCTGGGAATTCACTCATTCAATAAATATTTACTTACTGCGTGTCAGGGACTGCTCTAGGCATTAAATATATATAACAACAAACAAAAACAGCCAAAAGTCTGTTTTCTTTTTTTAAAATGGGCAACACTTAACTACAGTGTCTAAGGACGCACAACTGAGTGATAAAACCACACTAAAATGTAAGGGAGTGATTACTATAAAAACCAGGATAATGGTTCCTGGTTGGGAGGATGCTGAACAGTTATGACTGAGGTAGAACACAGGGAAGAAGCTTCTGGAGTAGGTGGCAACGTTCAATTTCTTGACCTGGGCAGCATTACCCTTGCAATAATTCATTAAGCCATGGATGTGATTCTTTTTTTTTTTTTTTGCCATGGATGTGATTCTTGTAATTTTCTGTATCAGTGCTTTCATTCTAATGAGGGGAAACAAGGAATACACAAAACGATAAATAGATGATACAGTATAGTAGAAGGTAATAAGCACTACTGAGAAAAATAAAACAGGGGAGAGGGATAAGACATACTGGGAAGGACACTGTAATTGTGAATAAGTGGTTAGAGAAGGCTTCATTGAGAAGGTGACAGTTCAGATGTGAAGGAAATGAGGAATAAGCCATGTAACTAGAGAAAGAGCGTGTCAGGCAGAAGCAAAGTAGAGCCTTGAGGCCTGGAGTGTCCCTGGAGTGTCCAAGAATTATCATGAAAGCCGGTGTGAATGACAGAGAGAGTAGCTGGAAATTCGGGAAGAAAGAGAGCCAGACTACATTGGGTCGGTAGACCATCATGAGAATTCTGACTTTTGGTCTGAGGAAGGTTAAAAGACTGCAAAGTGTTTTGAGAAGGAGAATGTCTTCATCTGACTTAATATTTTAAAAGGATCACTGAGACTGCTGTGTTGGGAATAGACAGAAGGAGGACCAGTTAGGTGACTACTACTGAAACCAAAGATGATGACCAGGTTTCAGGCATGAACAATTAGAAGAGTGCAAATGCCATTAATTCAGATCGGCAAGAATGCTAGAGGAAGAGATCTGGGGAGTCCACGAACTCAGTTTTATAACATGCTATATTCAAAATGCCTATTAGACATGGAAGAGAAGACATCAAATAGGCAGGCAGATACACAAATCTGGGCATACAAATACTTTATAGGTTTTAAAGTTGTCTACAGGTCTGATTATCTCAATCAACTTCTCCCTCATCTGCAGTAACGGACAAACTCACAGCAAATAAACTTAGCAACGTAACACTGAAGGGTCTGCTGTACTTGCCAGTGACTATGGAGCGTGAGGGCTGCAGCCAAGGAGTAGTCCATCGCAGAGCTGGGATTCAAATAAGCAGCTGGAATTAGGCCCAGGAGCAAAACACTGACCACCCTCTCACCAGTCCAGTGGAGAGATGAAGCCTTGGAACCAGCTATAAAAAGGAGGGACCAGATTTGTAAGAGTTGAAAGGGGAAAACACACATACCTCACATTCAGTATTTGCCACAAAATAACCCAGCTGACAGAATGGCAAATAGTATGCATATGAGACTTAGCATAAAGAGAGTAAGATAAAGAAGGTAAATGAGAAAGATGCTATCTCCCTTCTTTGACGCTCGAGTGTCACAGTGCCTATTTAAATGCATTAGAAGACTGATCCAATTTGCTGACAGGCCAGAAGATGGATGAACTACCTTTGCAGAACCACCAACCTTGGGCTTTAGTGTAATGGACAGATACTTTACAAATGTAAGTTAATACCAGCAGAGGAATTCCTTTAAAACATTACTCTTTTATTTACACATTCTAATTTTTAGAATTTGAAGGTAATACTAAAAATCCTCCCCCCAAAAAAACCAAACCAGCCAATTCAAAAAGTTCTGATGTGAACTTTTAGGATTATGGTCCTTCTTCTGTCCCATTACTTATAAATAGTCCAAAACAGGTATGAACATGAACATGAAAACTTCTTTTAAATAAGTGAAAAACAAAATGGGCTTTAAACATTTCTTCGGGAGCCTCTATCTTTTTTGGTTACAGATCTCTTTGGGAATCTAATAAAAGGACAGAGATATTCCCCAGAAAAATGCACATGGACGCATACATTAAAAACCATGTTTAAAACTTCAAGGGCTTGCTTTCAGTCCCATGCACTTTAAATTAAAACCACTCTGCTAAATTTAACTGAACTAAACAAAGAATTTTCCAAGACAAAATAACTCTAAAAAGCAGAAAAACTATACTTGCCTAATTTCTCATAATTCAGATGCAACTGTACATAAGTTATTGACTTAAGAATCAAGAGGAATCTTTATCTCTATAAAATACAGATCTTTCCAGACTCTAAAACTGGAAATAGTTGACTTACTATTCACTTACAGGTTTTCCATAATATTCACCCCAAAAATGCCATGTGATTTTAGTATCAACCTAAATAAAAATAATTCAGTTAACAGCTATAAATATGTATGACTTTTTAAATTGTCTACTATACTAAATTACTTGTATATGGTTCCTCTCTATCAGCTAAATAAGAGTGACTATATTTTATAGACTCTTTCTACAAAACTATTTCCTTTAAAAAAACTGAAATTTTCATAGACTTAGACCAGAAGCGTTCTCTTTCAGTGTAAATGGCATCCTTCAACCATTGTGGCATTGTCTGTCCCAAGGTGCAGGCTAAACAGGTCTTCATCTGACAGAGTTGGACATAAGAATTCCACTCCACAGATAGCAAGTCCTGCCAAAGGCATGAAAATTACCCAAGACAAAGATGAAAAGAGCCCAAAAAGCAGCAGCAATGAAAGAAAAAAAAAAAACGTACCATGGTGGTTGGGTGACAGGTGAATGTGCTGTGTTCTACACTGTCCTGGGGTAGGTTGGTCCTGGAGAAATGCTGAGACATAAGCAGGTCTGACTACTGGAATTCGGAGAAACAGAGCTGAGGAAAGAGATATAAGGGAGGTCATAAACATTTCTCCTTTAACAGGAATAACAGACTTTCTAAATGACCATAAGCAAGCTATTTACTCCAAACAGGGGATAACAACTCATTTGTAAAATGAGGACAGTATATATTTCCCTGGATTACTATGAAGTCAGACTAGCCATTGAAAGATTGAAAAATCAATGAACCACTTATGTAAAAGGGCTTCACTCTTACCAATTTTATAAAGTAAATTATAGGGCACCTGTGTGGCTCAGTTGGTTGAGGGTCTGACTCTTGATTTTGACTCAGGTCATGATCTCACGATTCATGGGTTCAAGCCCCATATGGGGCTCTGTTCTAGCAGTGTGGAGCCTGCTTGCTCGCACTCTCTCTCTCTCTCTCTCTCTCTCTCTCTCTCTCCACCCCCCCTCATCTGCTCGCATGCGCACTCTCTCTCAAAATAAACTTTAAATAAATAAATAAATAAATAAATAGTAAATTATAGTTCCTTTCTCTTTCCATTTATTCATCTGTTCATCCAACAAACATTTACTGCAGGTAAAAGCATCCTCTTCATTGGAGCAAGAGACAAGACAGTCTTTGTCCTCAAGGAATTCAGTCTAATTTAGGAAGTACATCTATTACCATCTTCCTTTTCAAGATCAGTTTCTCCACTTGTACTCCTTTCTAATTTTTTAAAATGTTTTATTTATTTTAAGAGAGAGAGAGGCAGAGAGGAGGGGGGACAGAGAATCCCAAGCAGGGTCTGTGCCCTCAGCAAAGAGCTCAATGTGGGGTTGAACTCACTAACGAGATCATGACCTGAGCCTAAGTTGGACGCTTAACCGACTGAGCCACTCAGGCACCCCTACACTTGTACTCTTGAACCTATCCCGTTCTGTCCCCTTTTTGATCCTGTCTCTTGGTTAAAAACTAGACCTAGTTCATGCAATGCCACCACTTACTAGCTGTGAGGTGATGAGCAATTAAGTTAAACAGCCTCTCTAAGTCTAAATGTCCTTATCTGTAAAATGAAAATAGTAGCACTTACTTCATAATACTCCACTGAAAATTAATATATGAAAGGTGCTTAGCATAATTCCCAGAATGTCATAATTACTCAATAAGAGGTAATTTCTCTCCTGTGTCTTTCACCTCTCCTTCCTTCCTATTGGCCATTTCCAACTATGCTTCTTTATTTTTTTTTAAATATAATTTATTGTCAAGTTAGATAATATACAGAGTATACAGCGCGCTCTTGGTTTCAAGGGTAGATTCTCATGATTCATTGCTTACATCCAACACCCAGTGCTCATCCCAACAAGTGCCCTCCTCAATGCCCATCCCACATTTTCCCCTCCCCCATCAACCCTCGGTTTGTTCTCTGTACTGTATCTC
This sequence comes from Panthera uncia, assembly GCF_023721935.1. Taxonomy (NCBI): domain Eukaryota; kingdom Metazoa; phylum Chordata; class Mammalia; order Carnivora; family Felidae; genus Panthera; species Panthera uncia. The sequence goes on from NC_064808.1 coordinate 101,407,097, forward strand.
AGTTTGTAACTATTTTTTTCCTTCCCTTCCCCCATGGTCTTCTGTTAAGTTTCTCAAGTTCCATATATGAGTGAAAACATATATGTCTTTCTCTGACTGACTTATTTCACTTAGCATAATACCCTCCAGTTCCATCCACACTGTTGCAAATGGCAAAATTTCATTCTTTTTCATTGCCAAGTAGTATTTCATTGTATATATATATGCCACTGCTTCTTTATCCATTCATCAGTTGATGGACATTTGAGCTCTTCCCATAATTTGGCTCTTCCAATTATGCTTCTTTAAAGTGTTGGCTAAATCACCTCCACTTATTCACTTCCCTATCATTCTTCAACTCTGAAACTTATTGTCATCCCTACTAAAACTGCTTTAAGTTGCCAATGGTCTCCATGTGATCACATCCAACAAACACCCTTTAATCTCCACCCTATTGGACCTTTCCTCTCTTCTGTTCTGATGAACTCTCTTCTAGTCCTCCCTTTGATTGTCTGACATCCTATATCAAACTCCTCCTACATTCACTCTTAATGTTTTCCCAACTTTCTATCATCTGCCCATTGCTCTCCTCATGTCTTAAGACCACCCTTGGCCGTTCTACCCACTCAGCTTATTCTACCCATAAGCTGATGACACCCAATTCTGTATCTGCAACCCTGCTATCTCTCCAGAGTTTCAGAAGTGTCAGTGCCTCCTGGGTCTCTCCCCTGAGATATCCTACATGATCCTCAAACTCACCATGCCAAAAATTACATTCATCCTTCAACTCACTTTCTCAACCATTTGCTTCCATTTGCTTGTTCGCCACTTTATTTAATAACATCCCAGCCACTCTTTAACCTAAACCAAAAATCTGCAAGTCATGTAAAATTTCCCTCCCTAAATTGTCAATCACCAAATCATACTGATGTATCTCCTTAACATTTCTTGAGATAATCTGCTCTTTGTTTGTACTACTCCAACAGTGTCCTATCTCATCTCCCTGACGTGTGTCCTAGCCGGTCCCATCTCCTATGATGGCCATCTACCACAGTGTTACTCAAGCGATCGATTTAAACTGCAACTCTATGTCAAATCTTTCAATGGTCCCCTTCAGAGCAGGTAAATGCACACTCCTTATCAAGACAAGTTCTTCCATGATTTGATTTCCAGATTCATCTCTCATTCCTCACCTTCAGTTTCATGCACTAATATCTAGTTTATTTACTCTCCTACTTCACATTCCTACACCTTCATCATTACTTTAGCTCATTCCAGTAGTTCCAACTGTAATGTCCTTCGTCCTGTGGCCTTCCTTATCCTCAAGACTCAAATAGGACACACTTCCTTCAGGAACCAAGAGAGGGTAACCTTTCCAAAACATACAGCTAAATATGTTCTTCCTCTGGACTACCATAGTAATTTATGTACACTACAACAGTTTGTGCTTTATGTTAAGTTATGCTTACGTGTGTTTTCCGTATAAAAATGAAAACTCTGCGAGGGCAGGAACTATGTTTTATTCACATCTGTATCCCAATCCTACTACAGTGTCTGGTTGAATACAAATGCCCAGGTGAATGATTATCAAGTTGATCTCCCGACCCCTATGCCAACTCCGGGTAAATGGGCAAGACCAGGCATTGGGACTTAGAGCCTAACACACTTTTCCAATGCAGGGTGGGTGCATTCTACGGACATTGTATGGGGAGAAAAAACAGAACTCTTATGAAAAGCTTCAGCAGGACCGTAACTTCCAGGAGCTCTCTTTCAGATTATCCATCCCCACGTCAGCCCTGAGCTGGAGTGATAACGCGCTCGGGAGAACGTCTGGGCGCGTAGGCAACAGTGATTACCGCCATGGTTTCGACAGAAACCAGATGGGCAAACGGAATGGAGAGATTCCCTGCTCGAGAGGCCTCGTCGCCTGGAGGCAAATCCTCACCGCACTCCCTTCCCTGGCTGGAGACTGTACTAAGAACCTCCGGCTGCCAGGACCCCTCACCTCGGCCTCCTTGCGCACCACACAGGACACCCAGCCGCCAGAGACTCGCCATCTTTCTCCCGAAGGTTCAAGGTCACCCAGCAACCCGGAAGCAGTCCCTCGATTACTCCCACCCCTCGACAAGGAAAGAAAACAAGAAACAGGAAAATGCCGGGTGAACCGGAAGTCGGGAGCTGGCGCGCGTCCGCCGCGCATGCGCACACACGCTCGTAGGAAGGCCGGGAGTTCGAGGTGGACGATGGCGGAGCTGGGTGAGGCGGACGAAGCGGAGTTGCAGCGCCTGGTGGCAGCCGAACAACAGAAAGCGCAGTTCACGGCACAGGTGCGAGGACAAGGACCGCGGTGGAGAGAAAGGAGGCTGAGGCTCAGGTTGACTTTTCAGGCTCTTTACTCAGCCCGCGAAGTGACTGCCGCTAGAAAAAAACTAGCAGAGCTCTGCCACCTCGCTACGGGGAGGCTGCCCAATGCTCGTTCTTGCTGCGCCCGGTTCTTCTCGGAAAAGAAATGAGCATGGCCCTCCAGGCCCTGGTGACCAGTAGTGCTCGGGTGCCTATTCGGCAAACCCGGCGTGGGGGAAAGAGAAAGTGTAAAGCAGAGGAGAAAGGTTCGGGCGACGCCAAGGTCACCGGAAACTAGTTTGGCGGCGAGCTCTCTGGGCTTGGCATTCGGAAGGTCTGGGTTCTGATCCTGCCTCTGCCCCTTACAGGCCACGTACCTCTAGGCAAGACACCCACCCATATGGGTCCTGGTTTTGCAGTCAGTCGCCTGCTGTCTCACTGGATTGTAGAGACCATATACGATAATGTATTTGAAAACGACAAAATAGTAGGACATTAATGGAGAAAAGTGGACTCTGAAGTAGTCCGTGTGGACTGTAGTTTAGAACAAGTGTTTTGGAGCCCTTTCGCCACCGTTTGAAACCCGGCCTGGTCGCTTACTAGCAGCAGGACCACTCCCAGTATGGCTTGTTGCTTAACCACGTCTCAGACTGAGAGGACAGTCACACTTTAGGACCGCAGACAGTATTGACTGAGTACTCAGCATCCCAAAAAGGACGCCCTCAGTAAATGGTTAAAGAACTGCTCTGTAAGGGATAGATTTGGAGTGAGATGAATGCAGTGGTTTGGGGGACATTCATTGGTACCATACCTTCCCAGCTTATACTCGAGCTAATTGGGAAGATAAAAGATACTCACCCTGCCTGAAAATTTACAATCTGATTAAGGACTTAACACAGTTGTAAAAAATAGACCGTGGCCTTCAAGGAGGTAAAAATTTGAACTGTGTTGAAGAATGGGAAAAATCTTTAGGGGGGGCATTCCAGGAATATTAAGGGTCGAGTATGCTATGCATGTACTTCATGGAAGCACAACAGGTTAGTGGTTAAATAAGGGAGTGCCCTGAGTGGCTGAGAGGAACTGATGCATTAAGCAAACACAGGGGTGACATGACGGAGAGTAATTTTTAATCACTAAAGAGAAAAACAGAAATGGGGAGGATAAAGGATTATTGCAACATAAGGACAAGGATCTGGGCCATACTGGTGACAAGTTATGAAGTGAGGAAAGAGGAGAGCCCATGGTTTGTTGATTGAATGATTCCATCAGGTGATAGAAAATGAGAAGAATGGGAAGGAAATAAAGTTGGCAGAGTTAGACCTATATGCAGACATCAATGGCTATTTTCTTTCTTCTTAGGTGCATCACTTCATGGAGCTATGCTGGGATAAATGTGTGGAGAAGCCAGGGAATCGCCTAGACTCTCGCACTGAAAACTGCCTCTCCAGCTGTGTGGACCGCTTCATTGACACTACTCTTGCTATCACCAGTCGCTTTGCCCAGATTGTACAGAAAGGAGGGCAATAGGCCATCCCTTGGGAGAATGACAGAAGAAACAAAGGACTTGTTAGAGCAGATTGATGGGCCACTGGGGGAAGGTCGTCAGCCCATTGTCAGGTGAACTTGAGGCTGTTACCAAGCCTGTTGGTGCTAAAAAGTCACAGATCAAATGTTCAAAAAGTGAAATTTATTTATTTGGAATTCAGAAATTCCATGTTGTATCACAACAATTACTCAATAAATGTGAATTCTCCAACTCTTTTTTTTTAACCCCATTCTAGGATTTAATATAGAGATCTCTGATGGGCAGGAACACTAGAAACAAGTGTGTTCCAAGACCAGTAGTGCAAATGAGAGATCTTGGGTTTTGAAGGGCCATCCTAAACCACTAATTAAGGGGGCTAGAAGAACCATCAAAACCTTAGCCTAAGGTATAGAAGAGAAATTGGGGTTGAGAAGGGTGAAGAACAGAAAACAGCTTTATTGCTTATACATGACCAAGAAAAGGTAAACATGGCAAAAAAAAAAAAAAAAAACAAAAAAACAAAACAGGCAAGATGTGTATTCTTGGGATAGAAATAGGCCTGCTAGTATGGGAGAAAGGGAAGGTCAAGCCCAAAACAGAACCAACTTCCTGGAGATGCCTTGTTCCACTGGCCCATCTTCCTGAGTCTGTGCTAAAATCAATACTTTTACAGCACAGAAACAATGCTTCAAAAAAATACGTGAAGACTCCTTCCAACAAAGATTTCACTTACTTCAAGAACAAAACAATTGCTTTAGGTTAAGAGGTAGTAATTACAGACGTCCTGCCCTCCCACCCATGGGCCCCCACTAATCCCAAAGGTAAAAATATACGCCATGGAACAATGACAGTTGAGTACCAAAGTATTAATATTTCAAGTAAATATCCTCAAAGGTAGCACCTGCTTATAATCAAGGGATGAGAACCTCTAGCCAACCATGTATTTTGTGACTAAGCACTTTATTAGAAATCTGTTCTGGAAAGAACAAATTTAGTAGTTAGAACCACAAAGTATTACCACCTCATGGAATGTTGTTATAGTTCTATTCTATTGCTGGTGTCTTAGACTGTCATGCTACCATTAAGTATTTCTGTATTCTACATGGGGAAGGTAAGGCCAGGAAGGTTAACTTACCTGTTCAGACCTCATAACTAGTTAGTGGCAGAACCAAGACCAAAAGTCTGGGTTTTCAAGTTTTCTACTCAGCCGATGAATTGACAACCAGGAAAAACAATGTCATTTGACATTCCGTGATAATGAAAAAACTCACCTGTGTTCTACCAGCCTTTTTTCAGTGATATTTTGTTTTTTTTAAGAATTAACAGTAGGGATCACAGTATAGAGCAAAGGGAAATAATACGGTCTCTGCTTGGTGCTTTAATCAGAAGGCTGACTGGGAAGAAGTGGGTGCATCCCTGAGAAGCCTGTTTCATTTTGGAAATGATTCAACATAACTTCAGGGAAAATCTAAAGTTCATTAATAGATTTAGAAATGAACAAGGAAGATAACATTTAAATGGCAGTTGCAACCCTGAATCCTGTTCAGAGCACCATTAAACAGCATGACCAATTCCTAACTTTATCCCATTTGGTTGAGGATTAAGACAACCGAAGAAAGAATTTTGAACACAAGGCCATTTAGGCAATAGACAACAAAGGAAGTACAAAACCATTTACTATCCAATTACCATGTTTAGGGGTATACTGAGTGTAGCCACAGACCCTGTCCAGCAGAGAAATTTGACCAAAAAACCCTAGTCTCATAACAGCGGTCTATGGATGTTAATGAAGGAAAAATATCTTGTTCTTATACACTTTTTCTCATTAAATAAACTGGACCATATCTAAGGGGCCAAATACAGAAAGATCAAAGCACCAAGGCTGAAGACACAAAAAGTTAAGTCCTGGCACCTGCTATATAAAGATAGCAACACGATGTTCCCTTACAGCATTCTATACAGCACCGGTTCCAATCCACCTCTCGATCCCAACCCTTGCCCTTCCCCAGATTCAACATTCCAATTGGTGTACCCGGGTCATTATTGGGTTCAGCTTTCTGGGTCCTTTAATTTGCTGTATATGCACTCTACCCTAAATGTGATTAATTGCAAAAAATAATCTCTTCGAGAAAACTTCATAACAAAATACCAGATTCCCTATTAACAGTAAGAGGATCAAGTTTAACAGGCCAAAACAAGACAAGTCTGTCAGAACATATATAGATGGCACAGGACAGCTCTGACCTCAGGGCCCCTGTGCTGGGCAATAGAGTCACTGGCAAAACCCCAAGGTGACAGAGCTGCAAGTAACCAGTCAGATGGGCAAATGAAGAATGTTTCTTTCTCATTTAGTCATCCTCTGAACTCTCTGCAGACCTTTCATCTGTAGCCACTTTCCAATTTGTGCGTTTGTTTGTCCTCTCCTGTATTTCATTGTTAACTACAGGGATATGGACTTTTTTCTCTCTCTTTTTCCTTTTGGTTTTCTTAGTGTCTCTTTCCTCGCCTTCCTCAGAACTGCTGGATGCGGAATCATCGGACTGGGAAGTATCACTTTCTGCATCCAAGAATAAAGCAGGTTTCTTGAGCGACTTTTTCCTGGATTTTTTCTTGCGCTTATGTGGCTGTTTCCTTTTCCCGGTACTAGAAGCCCCAGTTTCTTCTGAAAACTCGCTTGAGGAATCTGCTGTTACATCTGTGGCTTCCTTTTTGCTTTTCTTCTGTTTTTTGTGTGACTTTTTTTTCTGCTTTTTTTTGTGGGATTTCTTTGACTTCTTGTGTTTGTGAGACTCGTGGGTAGATGATTTTACTTGGGGAGATGTTTTTTTTCCATTGGTAATATCTTGCTGGTCACTACTAATAAAAAAGAGAAACTGCTTTACTATAGGAAATAAAAAGTCTATTAATATTTTAGTATTCTACACTCTAGATAGAAAGTTGGGGTTAACATCTGAATTTTAAATACGAGCTTTGACGTAGGGTTACTATGAGACTATCACTCTTTTTGTTCTCTCATTTTGTTTTCTTAAAGATAAATTCTCATCTGTCACCTTGAGTTACTGTATGGAATACTATGTAGAAGAACCTAAATGCTATGTATATGCAGAACATCAATCAGGAAACGGCAAAATATCAAGTATCTCCAAACTAAATTGCCTATTATTTTCTGGTTACATTTTTAATGGCAAATGTTATCTCCTTTATAAAATTAGGAACCCACGGCACCTGGGTGGCTCAGCTGGTTAAGCATCCGACTTGGTTCAGGTCATGATCTCACAGTCCATGAGTTCAAGCCCCGAGTCGGGCTCTGTGCGGACAGCTCAGAGCCTGGAGCCTGCTTCAGATTCTGTGTCTCCCTCTCTCTCTACCCTTCCCCTGCTAATGCTCTCTCTGTCTCAAAAATAAATAAAAAACATTTTTTAAAATAAATAAATAAATAAATAAATAAATAAAATTAGGAACCCAATTTATAGTTCAGATTTGGAATTGTATTACTTGGTATTGGTTCACTTGGTTTCTAACTTTTTTTTCAGTAAGCCTATTTGCCTTACCTGTCTGTTTCAAATTCTTCAGGGTATAACTCTTTGTAACCGCTGTGACCCCATCTGTAAGATGACACAGATATTATATGTTATTATTAAGGTAATACATACATTTAAGTTAAAAAAAAATTAGACGGACTTACGAGTGCACGCATACACAGACAGGCATACAGAATAAAGAAAACACCATAGAGCCAACCCCATCTTCAAGCTCAGTAACTTAACTGGCTACATTTTCTGTACTGCACACTATCATTTTAGACACAAAGGATTCTTTTGTCCATTTGTAAGAGAACTTGCCATTCTCAAGAACTCTTCTACTCTGCTCTTTAGCTGTGAAATACTTCTCCAAAAACAACTCTTAACATAATGCTGTCTATACTGGGACAATTGTTTTTTACAGAGCAATTTTACTAAGATGTAATTCCTATACCATAAAATTCACTCTTTTGAAGTGTACAAGTCAGTGGCTTTTAGTATATTCAGAGTTGTGCAACCGTCACCACTATCTAATTTCAGAACACTCTCATCACCCAAAAAGGAACTCCATCCTCTAGCACTAACTCTCCATTCCTCCCTCTCCTGTAGCCCATGGCAACCACGAATCTACTTTCTGTCTCTATGGATTTGCCGATTCTGGACATACCATATAAATAGAATCATGTAATAAGTGGCCTTTTGTGTCTGGTTTTTTCCACCTGTTTCCAAGCTTCATCCATGTTACAGTATATCAGTACTTTATTCCTTTCACCCTCAAAGAACATCACATTAGTCCCCCCCTTATCTTCGGTTTTGCTTTCTGGAAGCAGATCGCCCTCCTTCTGTCATATTGTCAGAGGTCAGCAGCAGCCTAACGCTACATCAAAATGCCTACATCATTCCCCTCACTTCATCTCATCACACAGGCATTTTATCATCTCACATCATCACAAGAAGAAGTATTAATAAAATATTTGAGAAACCACATTCACATAAATTTTATTACAGTATATTGTTACAATTGTTCTATTTTTAGTTATTGTAAAGCTCTTACTGTCTCCAATTTAGAAATTAAACTTCATCAGGGGCACCTAGGTGGCTCAGTCGGTTAAGCATCCGACTTCAGCTCAGGTCATGATCTCATGGTTTGTGAGTTTGAGCCTGGGGTAGGGCTCTCTGCTGTCAGCACAGAGCCCATTTCAGATCCTCTGCCCTGCCTCTCTGCCCCTCCCCTGCTCGTGCTCACTCTCTCTCTCAAAAATAAATATTTAAAAACTAGAAAAAGAAATTAACTTTATCATAAGTATGTATGTATAGGAAAAAACATAGATATATAGGGTTCAGTACTACTCACGGTTTTAGGCAACCATTGGGGGTCTTAGAACATATCCTCATGGATAAGGGTGGGGACTACTGTACCACATTTTGTTTATCCCTTCATCAGTTGACAGACATTTGGGTTTCCACTTTGGGGCCATTATAATTATGCTATGAACATTTGTGTGCAAGTTTTTGTAGGGATAATTGATTTTTAAAAGTATATACTCTCAAGCCAGATATCATTAATGGTCACAAGAATTTAGTTACAAACCTGTCTGGCATATTAGCTTCATAATCATATAACTTCTTATTCCAGGATTTAGCCTTAAGAAAGTCATCTTCCAGTGCCCCAGAAATTTCAGTCTTTGGCCTCCAATAGTCTCTTTGACTTTCTTCATCAAAACCATCACTACGCATCCGGCTATAAGGAAAAACAGAAGAACTTTTATATTTGGAAGCAATCTGCAAGGTTCCTTTATGGAATGTCATACACAAAACCCACTGAACAAGCTAAGGGGAAAACAACCACCTGATAACTAGTATTAAAAAAAAAAAAAAATGTAAAAAGTCATGATCTGTTCTACTGTCTAAGTCTGTACACTTATCCAGGGAAAATCTGACCATTACTACCCATCCTATTGCAGAATACAGACAAAAATGACTTATGGACTATGGCACGCTGTAGCTCGCTCACTGATTCTCAAGTAGGAGGGCATGCAAAGAAGGATGCTGAGAATAATCACAGCTGGTGACAATTTCCAACTACTCTGGAGATTTCAGAATCTCCAGGAAAGGTTTTCCCTTCCTCGAAAACCAGCAACCTTCTGCACTGAGGTCATAGTAACAGTAGGAACAAGGCCTAACCCATGAGGATGCTGGGGTAGAAAAACAGTTGAGAACCACTGACACAGCCTGTGCTTACAAGGTCCACTAACAAGTCACTCTGCAAGCTAACTGATTATCAAAAATGTTTAAGGGCCGCCTATATGCTAGGCACAGTTCTAGCTGCTAGGAATGTAATAGCAAATGAGACAATCAGAATCCTGCCCCTAAAGAGATTATGATTTAAAGATTTATTAGACCATGACAGGTATTAATAATTCACTCTAAAAATAGTATTTTGTTCCTGGAAATGCCTCTTGGAATTGAACAAGCAATACAAGACAAACCATCATCTGCACTAACTTCTAAATTCTCAAAGGACCATCTTTAGAAAGGAAACATTTTATCTGCAAATATCTGCAAAGATATTTATTTTTATATTGAGACCATGCCTTCTTTACCTTGGAGACCCCAAATACTTTCTTGTTTAAAGCCCTTCACATACAGCCAATCCTGAGTTGTATGTACTCCAAAGCCTGAGTACTCCACAGGCACACTCACTCTCCTTAAATATCTCATATATTGTTTCCCTGGGTGGGTTTAGAAATTAGCATTATTAGTATAGTCATTTTTCATATACACAGCTCTACACTAACAGGCATATGAAGCCCAAGAGATGTTCCCAATACTCAGACATTCCTATACCTCCATAGATAAGACAGCTAAGCCTGTATTATCCTTTATACTCAACAGTGAAACTATTTAGAAGGTAATGTGAAAGGCTGTGTGACTTGGTGAACACAACAAGGAGATGGGGTAAAGAAAAGGCTCACAGAGAATCTAAGACTAACAGAGGAAAGGAGCGAATGATAGCTTAAGTGACTGTAAGTTACCAACAGTAAATCTTAAAAGCCACCAAGCAAGGTCAGAATACACAAAATCCTTAACTTTTAAAGTTGTTCAAGGTAGAATTTTGGAATTCAGTACCAAGAATTAAGCCATATGTATCATAGCCACTATCTTTATGCGTGGGTCTAGATTTATGAAAGAAGGAAGGCTTAAAGATTCACAGAACTGAACTCATCTATCTTTAGTGTACTAAAATGCTTTTACGTGAAAGTTAATGGTTCTAAAGAAGATCAGAATTATTTTGGTTCTTAGAGCTGCAATTTCACCTTGAACTACTGGGTAACATTTTCCTTTTGGTTCCCCGGTAGGCATCTTCCATCTGTTTCTCCAGTTCTCTTATTTTCCACATATCTGATTCCTCCTGAATCTACATTTTTTTTAAAGAAAAGAAATACAAATAAATGACTAAAAATAACATTTTACATCAAAGAAAAGTAACTGACAAAACACTCTGCACTAATTATTGCATTACAGATTGGGTTATAACCAGGAACCTGGGAAACAAATTCAGGATTTCTAGAGTGGCTAAATAATCCGACCCAGTGAATCTCAAATGTTCTGCAGCCACACGAGAACTTTTTAACCCTGCACAGACACACCTATCACCTTACTAATTTTGCAATTATGCTGCAATTATCAAATGATAATCCTTTCTGTTTCAATTAGTCACCAAGTTCTTGGGATTCTATCTCCTAAATTCCTCTTCATCCCTGTTCACTGTCACTTCAGTCACTGTTTTCATGCGAACCGCTCATCATCTCTCACCAGTAGCACTGCAGTTGACTAACTGGTGTCTCTATTATTTCACTCCATCTGATCTATCCCCTACCCAGCTAACTAATCATCTAAGATACAAATACAAATTAAAGACTTTGATGGTTTCTTTATTATTTAGAGGAAAAAGCGTCACAAGCCAACTCTAACTTACCATTCAAGCTTTATCTTCCCTCACTACCCAGTGGCCCCACACCCCCCACTCCCTACTTTCTGAATGCACAGTTTATTGCCAAGCCCCAAGTGCTTCATGCTCCTTTTTGTTGCCATGTGAGTACATGATGTTCCTTCTGTCTGGAATGATCTTTTACACATGGTAAAGTTTAACCTGTTAAATGAGAACTAATTCAAATATCATCAGCAGCTCAAATGCCACCCATTCTGTGAAGCCTTTCCTTATTTCCCAAGGCAGATTTCATTATTCATTCCTCAGTGCACTGAAGCACTTTGTGTATGTCTCTATTACAGTACTTATCAAATTGATTATAATTACCGATTTTATTCACCTTTGTATCTCCAAACTGCCAAAATAATGCTTGGCACACTGTATGCCTTCAATAAATGTTGAGGAATAACCAGATTGTACCTCTTACCTTATTGTGAGCATCTGTATGCCGGATGACATTCCTCAGGAGGACTTTCCCCAGTGGAACCCGGGACATTCTTCAATCTGAAATTAATCAAGATATAACACTTAATAAAAATAATTTCCTTTATTACCTTCTCTTTTATTACAATGTTATAAGGAAGCACGAGGTAAAGAAAAGATCACTGAACAAGAAGTCAGAAGTCCTAAGGGGTAGTTTTCCCTTTACCATTAAAAGAAGAAAAATGTCTGACCACACTAATATGAAGATGAATGTAACTGAGATAAATGTACGTCGAAGTTCTTTCAAACTGCACAAAGTTAGTGCTTTCAAGAGCACCATTTTATTTAATCTTCAACACAATCCCATGTTTTATATGAGGCAAACATCTTCATTCTTATTTTGTAGGTGAAATTCCCTTAAGCCATAACTTGCCCCAGGCCAGATTGCCCAAGGCAAACCAGGTCCAGATTAGAAATCAACTCTGGAACCCCAAAATCAGTTCGTCATGAAGCAAATATCTAGATTTGAGACTATCAGGGACCAGCAAATGTCAACATTTGACATCAAATGCAGAGAGGCCCTAAATTTCTCCACTCGGGAGAATTTTACTTTCTAATTTGTACAGAAGCCTCCAAAATACAGATGACAAGGGTATCCAGTGTGTAGCTAGCAGCGGTTTTGTGCAACCACCCCACCGCTCACTCACCCCTCGATCCTGAGGAAATCAGGCATCTTGCTAGTGTGAGACGAAGAACCACTCCATTACAAGATCTCCTCCGACCCAGGAAGCCAAGGAGTCAGGGCTCAAAGGCAGCTCTGCAGCTTCACCCGAGTCCTTCGTGAAAACGCAGCCTTCCCACCGGTTATTCTGCCCTCACCCGCGGCCCAGGCCACCGCTGCCTTGCCCCCAGCCCAGACCGACAGGAAGATCTCTTTCCGGACTGAGGCCGGAGTCTGCGCCGGCGCGGAATCCGGAGGGCCGGGTAGACGGGGCATTCCCCGCTCACGCTCCTCTGGGACGGACCCGGGGGTTGGGCTTCGCTCTCCCGAAAGGATGGGGAGGCTCTGGACGGGTACAATCCTCGACTGGGCCCCAAGAAATACCTAGAGTGCCCGAAGGGGGGGGTGAAGCTTCCAAAGGGAAGTCAGAGAAAATACCCCCATCTCTGTCACCGGGATCCCTGCCCCCCAGCGGCCACGGAGCTCCCGGTAACCTTCCCTCCAAACGCCCTCCCCATACAGACACACACAAACACACCCATACCGTGCGCCGCAGCCTCGCGTGGCGGGGATTTGGGGAGGGGGGAGGGGGAGGTCTGGGAGACAAGGGAGCGGACTTCCCTTCCAGGCCGGAAGTCGTGCTCCTGAGAAACTCTTCCCACCAACAGGAGACGCGGAGACTCCCACAAGGAGAGTTTCCAGGATCCTCTAGAGATCGAAAGGTGCGGAAGGGAGGCGGGCGCCTTCCTGGAAAAGAAGTGGGTCAGGCTCAACTGAAAAGCAAGAAGGAGGAGATTCCGGAACTAGATGTAAAAGTCCTTTCTGCCTGGAGCTTTCCGGACCCAATTAGATGTTGGACCCGGTCTGGTTACCCTGGTAACAGGTGTCGCTGTTTGTCAAGGAACCGAGAGAGGAGGTGGGTTCGCCGACCTCTGGAGTGATTGTCCTTTAGTTAAGCTTCCCATTTAGTTTAACCCTACTAAAAAAAGAAAAAAAAAATAGTTTAACCCTACTATAGTATTCGGAGAACCCAAACCTCCTCTTTGCCTCATTCTGTGGCTGCTGTGGGACGCCTCTCCAGTGGGGAAGGAGGGCAAGGGAGGTTATCTCTAGACACAGATGGTGTATTATTACTCTCATACAGTGTTAACGAAGTGTCCCAGTTTCTCCATATTAATTAATTCTCACAATAACCTATGACATAGGTATTACCGTCTTCATTTTGAGAATTAACTGATGTGTATAACCTAATTGATCAGGGTCACACACCTAAGTTAAGTGATAAAGCTAAAATGGGATCTAGGCATTCCGGCTCCAGCTTTGTGTAAGCTGGAGGAAGCTATGAGGATGTCTCCTGTGGCCCTCACCCCACACACACCTCTGGCAGTTTCAGGACTGGATAGGCACCGGTCAGCCAAAACCCAGGTATTGGAACAAGAAAATCACCCGTAATCCAGACTTTCAATGACTCCCCTCAGCACTTGAGAGGGTCTAGGCAGAGGTAAGGACTTGATATCTGAGACGACAACCTGAGAACTTTAAGAAGGGGTGCTAGATAATTAGAGAATAAGGAAAAGTGGTGCTGATCCACAATTTGTTAGACACAGGTGCTGACTTCACCCAAACAAGACCTGTTCTTCCTTCTCCAAAAGAAGAAATGAATCACTAGTTACACAGACCTTTTTCCCCTTAAGTCATATCTTTCCACAGACTTAAGAGGCCTATTCACCTCAATCATGGAGTCTTCCTCAAAGGGTCTGCTCACCCAAGTTACTCAGTTCTGGAACCTCCTAGACGATCTGGCTGAAAGCAACCCTGAGGGCTACGAGAAGTTTATTCAACAGCAGCTGAAAGAAGGGGAACAGCTCTGTGCCGCCCCAGAACCATGGCTCTGTCTACAAACCAGGATCCTGGTATGTAGAGTTGGTTCCCAGGGATGGGAGGTCTTGACTGAAATAATCCTGGAATAATCAGAGAATAACTTACCTTTAGCTACTGCAGCTTTAAGAAAACTCGAGGGAAACTACCACCTAAATGGAGAGTGAAACAGTGTGGAGGATCATGCTGAAGGAGTAAGAATGGGAAGTTCCCACTGGATACATTTTGGAGATCTCACAATAAGCCATCTTCTACTAGAATAAAAAAAAAGTAAAATGATTTAACAGAGAATCATAGAGTGGGAGGTTTTTCACCTAAAAAGAACTTAGTTGGCTGAGAGGTAAGGAAGTGGTGAAATAAGGTCAAATTCACCTGGAATAGCTGCTTGGATCAGTGCCCCCTCCTTCCTCCCAGTTCCTCTGGCAGTGGCAGCTGTATATCGAAGGAAAGTCAGTAGCTTGGAGGAAATCAGGTAACAGGACAATTTCTCAGACACAGTTTTGTTTTATTTTTTTATGGTGACAAATTTAGATTTAGCTAGCTGGACTCAGTTTAGATGATCCCAATTTTGTTGGCAGCATCCAAAGCATCATAGTCAGGAGCCGGTCGAACATATGCTTTCTTTTCTCCATCCGGCCTGATCAGAGTGTTGACCTTGGCCACGTCAGTGTCATAGAGCTTCTTCACAGCCTGTTTGATCTGGTGCTTGTTGGCCTTGACATCCCCAACCAACACAAGTGTGTTGTTTTCTATTTTCTTCATGGCTGGCTCCGTAGTCACGGGGAAAGACTGGTCAAGCTTGTTTCTCCTGGGGGCTCTGTTAACGAGGATATTCGGGTTGCCTTTGGAGACACGGTGTCTTGAGCCATTGGAATGTAGGTGATGTGCGGATCTCCTTTTTTTCATGCCCCTGGATGCCTTTCCGTACTGCTTTCTTGGCCTTCAAAGCCTTTACTTTGGCTTCGGCATTGGGAGGGGCAGGGGCTTCCTTCTTCGCCTTAGGTGCCATCTTCGTGAAAGGGCTCAGACACAGTTTTAATACACAGAATGGCTATTTTAGAGCATAAAATTATCTGAGTTACCTTTAGGCTATGATTTAAAAAAACAACTAGGTTTTGAGATATGAAAAATTATTTGCTTTTTAGAAACCAAAGGAAAAAATACTTTTCATCAACCTGTGTCAGTGGAAAAGGATCCCAGCTCCCCAGTCAAACACTCATCCGGTACCTCTAAGTATTGGCAGACCAGAAGATAGGTCTGAGACATCAGGTACATAGAATTATGGGAGATTAAGCATATTTTAAAAACTTTATTGGGAATAAGCATGTACCAGATTTTACTTGGTAAAAGCAGTACAAGTAAAATATTTTATTTGGTTGTAATGTAGTTAATAACTAATAAGCACTTTTATTTATATAAATGTGGTTCAATTTTTCTAATAATAATCCATATAAAATGCCCAGAAATGCCCTAATTGAAAATTTGTGTATACAGCAACTGTGTGATTACCTCTGAAAAATACAGGAATACTTTATACTTTCCAGTTTTATCAGGATTATGGCTTAATAAATTAACTGACAGTACCATTAGTGAAATGAGTTGTCTGCATTTCACACCCTCTGAATTACACACACAGATGTTTATACAGTCATCGATGTGGCCTACAATCCTGATGTTCTCCAGGCAGCAGAAAAGGACCAAGTGAAAAAAGATCAATTAATACAGATGGCCATGAAATGCATTGAGGAAAAACTCCAATTCACTCTCTCACACTCTTACAGCATTACTAACTTTAGAATAAAAGGAAGCATTCAAAGGATGAAACAAAATCTGTTGAGAATGCAAACTGACCCCACAGATTTAAGAGAGAAAATGAAAAAGGGTAAGTTAAGAAATGTAAGTGGAAAATTTAACTGATTTAAAATTGTTTTTGCATCCTGTGTACATTTTGCAAACTAGAAATCTTGATTTTAAAAGAGAAACTTAAGATAGAAAAATAGAAAGATTGGGCATTAGAAATATTAGCATGTCCTTAAAGATTTTTCAGTACTGCAAACTTTTTAACTAAGTTCTTTGGTTTAAGATTCCAAAACTAATTTAGCTTCAGCTTTATCTGTCATTTTGGCTAACACCACACACACTAAAGCTCACAGTATTTTATGTTGTTGATTAATTTTTTTTAATTTCATCTCCCCCCCCCTTTTATTTTCCTGAAGAACTAACCCTTGAACAGATAAGTAGTACTGTGAGCAATCCAGACGACTTCCAACTTTTATTGCCAAAAGATGAAGTTTCAAGCAAAACAAGGTGTCTGATAGAGGAGATTTCCAGTACAGAGAGCCAGGTAGAGATGAAGGAACCAGCCTATGAATTAAAAATTGTGGCTGATCAGAATGAGAAACCTCTGAAAATTGAAATAAAAGTTGAATTACCTGGTATTAATTCCGCATCTCTCTGTGACCTTAGTGTTTCTGAGGTAAGTCGAGTAGGTAATACTATAAATTTGTGTCAGTCAACATTTACTATAATATACTCTAGTAACAAACTGCACAATCTCAGTGGTTTACAGCAGTTTACTCAGCTTACATGTCACCTAGGCCTCTGCTCCAGGGTCTTGCACATTTCGAGATACAGGTGAAGGGGTAGGTCCCATCTGAGATATGCCATTCTCATGGAAGAAGGAAAATACAAATGGGTATTTGTAAAAATACTAGTAGTATTTGTAGTACTACTAGTAGTACTACTTGTAATACTACAAATACTAGTAGTATTTGTAAAAAATACTCATGCAATGGCTCCTAAAACTTTCTCTCAGACAGCATATATCACTTTTACTCCACATTCTGTTGGCCAAACTCAGGTCACAAGGCCAAATCCTACATCAATAGGGCTAGTGAGAATATTCTCACAGGAATTCAAATGGCAAGGATGTATAACCCTCTAACAAGAGAAATAATTGGTTGAAAATAAAACTTAGTCCTATTTCTCAGTCCTGACGTTTTAGAATTCCTGGGCTCTGTATATTCTCTTTTAATCCTACTTACAAACTGGGAAATTCTTTTCTCAGCTCATCTCTTTTTGTAGTAGCTTATTAAATGTAGCCAGTAAGACTAATGCATGCTACCAACATTCTATTTTCACACTTCTTTACCTAAAGACACAAACCAGGTACATGTTAGTTGCCTTTCAAATTATTGTGATAGTTTTACTAAGGCCTTTATCATCACTGTTAAAACCTGGATCACCGTTTTTCCTATCGCTGATAAATTTTGCTTGCTGTTTCCCGGTCAGTCACAAAGTCAATGCCACATAATCTGGGGACAGCAACAGCTGTTTTATGGCACCATAGCAGTGAACTTTTGATGTATTGAGGAGCAATAACAAATAATCCCAAAATCTCAGGGAGCTACAACAGCAACTTTACAGTTTATTGCCAAGTCACATGGCAGTAAATGGGATCCTCATTTTATGGGAAAGGTGTGAATAACTGGGAATAATCCCCAGTAACACATATTTTAACCAAGAAATCTTTTCTATTTTCATCTTTGTTATTCTTAGGATGACTTATTGATTGAGGTCCCTGAGAAGTACAGATTATATCTGAATCTTCCAGAATCTGTGGATACTGAAATGACTACAGCAAAATTTATCAAAGAGAAAGCTACATTAATCATCATAATGCCAGTGGTATAAGTCAAGAGCATCATCTGCTCTTGGGTTTTCAGTGCTACAGGCCTGTGAAGGATAGGACCTTCATTATGGGTGAAGAGGTAGTGGTTTATCTTCAATACTGGTTTCATGTTTCTTAAGAGTTCTTTTGAATGAAATGAGATTTTCTCATCAACATGTTTATACTTTTTTTCTTTTTTAACTCCCCTCACACTTGGCTAGAAGCAGAAACTATTAAAACACTATTGCTATGATATACTTGTTTTGAAGCTATTTCTAATGGTCTTAAAAGTAACAAACTTGTCATTTAGGAAAATCCTGTTTCCAAGTAAATTGTGAGAATTCTTGGTTTACTGGTTGGAATTCTGGTCTACTTGTTTTTCTGGTCTCTAGTAAATGTTTGCATCAGGAAGAAATCCCAGACTATGTAAATTTTTTATTACCAAGAACTGAAGCAGTTCCTCCAGCTATAAAGATACAGGGCCAATGTAAAAACATGTAAACCTATGCTTCTGTGAACCTCTGTACTTCTATAAAATAGCCCTGATGGTAGGAGTGCAAGCTACTCAGACCTTTTAACATCAAAAGGACTTGTCTTGGATACAGTGATGCAGTAACAGTAGCTGGGTGTTACTGCACCTAAGACGCAAAATAATCTAACCTTAAGAAAAAGGAGCTGACTTCGGGACATGTGCCTTTCTCCTAAGAAGATAATTTTAAGCGGCACCTAGGTGGCTCAGCCGGTTAAGCATCCGACTGGATTTCAGCTCAGGTCATGATCTCACGGTTCAGGAGATCTGCACTGATAATGCAGAGCCTGCTTGGGATTCTCTTTCTCCCTCTCTCTGCACCTTTGTCCCCAAATAAATAAACATAAAAAATGATTTTAAGACAGAAGTGATGTGTTTCTCAACTTCCATGCATCTGAGTTGTCAGATGGTTGTTCAACACAAAGATATCAACTTTCCAATTTATAGCCCAACAATGTTCACATCAAACTTTAAACATCCTTGATCATCTTGTATAAATACATCTTCCTTGTAAGTTTCTAGTTCAACATAAGGTCTTTAAAGTCCTCGTTAATTTTAAAGCTTTTTATTTTTTTTAAAGTATTTTTCTTAGTAATCTCTACACCCAACGTGGGGCTTGAACTCACAAGAACAAGAGTCACATGCTCTTCTGACTGAACCAGCCAGGCGCCTCTAAAGCTTTTTAACTTTACACACTAATAAAGTGTCAGGGCACCTGGGTGGCTCAGTAGGTTAAGTGTCCACCTCTTGGTTTTGGCTCAGTTCATAAGCTCAGTTTGTGTGTTCAAGCCCCATATGGGGCTCTGTGCTGACAGTGCAGAGCCTGCTTGGAAGTCTCTCTCTGTCCCCTCTGTTTCTGCCCCTCCCCTGCTCGCTCTCAAAAATAAATAAATTTAATAATAAAAACACGAATATAGTACATGTAATATAAACAGTTGATACCGTGATATTTAAAAACAAATATAATTCTCCTAAACCTGGTTGGATTTGAATTCTCCCAGCAATAGGATAATTTACTTTCTGAAAATTTTCTAGAGCTGTATAATGTGATGTCCTAAAGTTAACACACCTAGTATATTTCCATCCTTCAAAAAAAGTTGGAATGCTTCCCACCTTACCTTTCCATATCATCTCTCCGGCTGGTTAACTTTTTTTTCAGACCAGGCCTGGGGTTCCTGTAACTTCACTCACAAACCTCAGGATTGGTGTCAACTATCTAACAGGGCCAGACTATGCTTTCACCTTGCTATGTGCTGCACCCCACCACGAGATGCTTTAGAACTCCTTGAGCTTGAAGTGTTAGATTATATTCTGCTAAATTCAGTCCTTTATTTTACCAATACTTTATGCTTAAAATGCGTTGCTATTAAGAGTGTACACATACATAGCTATCCCTGGCCTTAATCATTTAATGTGAAAAATAATTACCAACAGATCAAAAATTAGACAAGACGCATTGAAAACATATAGTTTAATTTTTAAATAATTTCAACCAAAACTTTTAACTTTTTTTCTTTCAATAATGGTAAGAGAAATAGACTGAGTCCAGATTTAGGTTATAGCTCAGATTAATTTTTAACTCAGTAATTCTTATGAGAAGACAACCTTTTATTTTTCTTTCAAGGGAACAACAGAGCCATAAGCATTTGCCAAGAATGAATTATCTTTGAAGTTTCATGTATTTGAACCAGATGTGCCTCATACTGATGGTCCCTTGTGATAAACTTGTTCCTTCTGCATAATCTTCAATTCAAGCTAACATTACTAATTACTGAAAAATCAGATTAATGTATTGAATTGTTTTCATAATAATACAGCAAGGGAAATATTTCTGGAATATATGCAGTGTTACTTGTGCACCATGTAACAAAGAACATTTAGAAATAAATTCAACACCGAAAGACCTAAATTTCAGGGATTGTTCCACATATACACAAGAAAACACTGATCAGATTGATTTTAAATTATCATAAACAATTCTAAATATTTATTAAAACACATCAATTCAATAGAAAGTCTGGAATTGTGATAATGTTCCCAGTTCATTTTTATTATCCTGAATATCACCTCCTACTCTTCCCCCCTCCACCAAGAAGAAAGGCAAATCATAACAAAATGGAAAAAAAAATGTTTAGGCTGATCGGGTAGCAAGCAACCTAAACAATTTTTTTTTCTCTCCAATAGGATTTTAGGACTTCCATATTGTACATGAGACAACACTGGGTGGAAAAACACAGAACACTTTTTTTTGTACACACTGAACATTTCTTACTTTATCCAAGTAGAAGTGACCACTTGGCTTCTAACCTTTCAGCACTCCCAACTGCTTACCAGTATATCTCTTCCCTCTTCCTTTCAGACAGGTCTTGGTGATAAATGGACTTTGGCACACATCTCACTAGAAACCATATTTTACATATGTACACTATTCCATAGTTACTTGATATAATTTTCCAATATTATTTGAGTAACAGATTCTGGCAATTAAGTTCATTTGTCAGTAACCACCAGTTAATCATGGAGGAAGAATTCTACTTTCACAACTTCTCTCTGTTAAATTCTATAAGCATATTCTTTTATTTGGAGTTAATTGTAAATTCTGCTCTCAGAATTACACATGTAAGTTGCTTAAATAAATACCCACACAAATTCTCATTTATACCAAGTAGCTGGTTTATATTTATATATTCCATCTTAAGAGGTGAAAACAACCATTTTGGAATTCATAGAAAAATAAACAAAGAACACTCAGTTGCAGAAGTGTAAGAAAATGTTAACTTTTAAAATGTCACTTATTTTCCTTAAAGTTCTCTACCCTTCCCATCCATGATAAACCAAGATCATGTAACAGGGTTAAATTCCAAAATCAATGTTTAATTCAAACCCTTTCTCTCTTTCCTTGACTTCTCTTTCCCTCAAATGAAGCAAAACATGAGGCAATTAAATTTCAAAACCTCAAGGTTTCATCCAGATTACTTTTATGTATCTGTTTCAGTAGGGAACCACAATTCTACCTCTGCATTTCCCAATGGAAGTACTTCTCACCGAAGGGCTAGGCCACATGTTCTCTTGACTAGGAATACACAGCTCAAAATCTGGTGTTTATTAAATGTGTACAATATGTAGGTGTAATTGGCATTTTAAAAAATTCAGTAATGCCCATTACAAATAACTTATCTGGACAGACTCAAAAATAACTGGTTAACTTCAAAATAAAAAGAACCACTTGCATAATAATGTATTTGCATCTTGATAAGAATGAACCACTGTGACCTGGGAGAGTCTAGAAATTCTTGGGTTAATTATAACAACATGGTGATAGGTTTCTCAAGGTACTTTCTAAACTCAGCAAGCCACTGGGCTCCAACTGCTCCATCCACAACCCGATGGTCACAACTGAGTGTAACAGACATCATGCTAGCCACATCAAATCTAGAAAAAGATAAAAACATTATTAGGTATTCTGAAAGCAATTGCTAATTTTTAGCCAGTAACCAGCCCAAATGCCAACTCCTACCCTGTAATTCCAACCAGATACTATTATTTTCCACTTACTCGTTATGTACTATACACCTCTAGCTCAACCTCCAGCTTGACAGACCAAACAGCCATCTGGAGCATAGGTTGGCAAACTACAGCTCACAGACCAAATCCCGCCAAATGCATTTACACTACGTAGTGCCTCTGTCTGCTTTCACACTACCACGTCAGAGTATTTGCAACAGAGACCATATGACTCAGAAAACCTAAAAGATTTACAACCCGGCTCCACAAAAACGTATGCTGATCCCTGACCTAGGATAACTCAGCCTTCCCATCTCATATAGGATTAACTGCATTTAGTAAAAGAAGAGTTGCTGTTCTGAGAAACTTCATTCTAGACTTGTATCTGACTCTACCTTAAGCTCCAACAGGCTATGCCAATAATTATAAAACTGAGACTCAAAAACAGGTATAATGGAATGAAAATGAGCTTACAACTCCCTCTTTATTTTGGTACTTACCCTTTTTCATTATCTGCTGGAACCAGTCTATCCTCTGAAGCACCAATCGCCAAAATACATGCTTGAGGTGGGTTAATAATAGCAGAGAAGTTCTTAATTCCAAACATCCCTAAATTAGATATTGTAAAAGTACCACCCTAGAAGAAAAGAGATTAAAAATAGATCATGTTAATTGCTTCTCAACATAAAAAAAAAGACAAAATGTTACATGAAAAGACCTTAAGATCATCTTTAAGAAAGGCCTATGAACTATTAAAAAAAAAAAAAGGAAAGGAAAATGGTAAGCGCATAAATACGCATATCAGAACATCAAGTTGTACAACCTAAATGTATATAATTCTTATTTGCTATTTAAATACAACAATAAAGCTGAAAGTGGGGAAAAAGGCCTGAATGGAATACACTTTAATGAAAATATACAAGCATTACAATATGAACAAAAGTCAGTTGTGTGCCTTTTGCAAATTGCTGGAAAATATCTTATTTTCAGCTTCTGATAGGTTATTCACTTTTTATTTTCAGGGCCTTGTGTCCATGAGAATACAAGGCATAATCAAAAGGTGGAAAATGCAATAAAAGCATTATGCTGCCCTTAAAAATAACGTAATTCTTAACATTCAGAAGGTAAATAAGTAATACTGTACCTGGAACTCATGAGGCTGGAGTTTACCCTCTCGTGCTTTGGTTGCTAAAGAAACAACATCATTAGCAATGGCTTCCAGTCCTTTTATATGTGCATTAAATACAATAGGTGTAATGAGTCCTGCAGGAGTGCTGACTGCAACACTGATATCAACTACATGATTTCTATTGCAAAAGAAAAAAGAAAAGGACACTTCAATAATCATCAACAATATTAAGAGCTTATGTGTCATGTTAAGCAAGAATATTGATATTTATCTCAGTCTGGCCTACTGTTCAGCCAGAGAGATCTCTCTTCTGGTGTTTACATTTTGCTATGCCCTTTCCCTAACTTGGACTTTTTGCAAATGGACAAGAAATGGGGTTGGTTACACATAACCTCTAACTGCCTCCCACTTGCCTTGACTGGCAGGTGGAAAAGGCCCGGCATTCAGTGAGAATTAAACAAGAACTCAAAGAACTCCCTGGATTTTGAGATGCAGTGGACTGGCTGGAGCTGAGCCTCCAGGCAGAGCTTGAGCAGACGGAAGGAAGAGTGGAGGGAGTGGACTGCACCGTGGGAGAATCAAAGCTCAGGATGTAGGGTGGTGGTGTCTCAGGACAGAAAAATAGGGTTCCCAATCTGTATTATGCCACAGGTACCTTTGCATCTGTGTCCTTTCTCAGAGTATATATTTTTAACACACAAAATAAAATACTCAAATTACAAGTAACAAAAAAACACAACCAAACAAAAAGCCCCAACTATACTGAAATTCAATCACCAAGCTATTCAAAAAACAAAACTGCGGGTGCCTGGGTGGCTCAGTCGGTTAAGCTTCCGACTTCGGCTCAGGTCATGATATCATGGTTTAGGGGTTTGAGCCCCAGCTCAGGCTCTCGGCTGTCAGCCTGTCAGTGCAGAGCCTGGAGCCTACTTCAGATTCTGTCTCCCTCCCTCTCTGCCCCTCTCCTACTTGAGCTCTGACTCTGTCTCTCAAAAATAAATAAACAATAAAAAATTTTTTAAAGGGGCGCCTGGGTGGCGCAGTCAGTTAAGCGTCCGACTTCAGCCAGGTCACGATCTTGCGGTCCGTGAGTTCGAGCCCCGCGTCAGGCTCTGGGCTGATGGCTCGGAGCCTGGAGCCTGTTTCCGATTCTGTGTCTCCCTCTCTCTCTGCCCCTCCCCCGTTCATGCTCTGTCTCTCTCTGTCCCAAAAATAAATAAAAAACGTTGAAAAAAAATTAAAAAAAAAAAAATTTTTTTTTAAAAATTGTGACACATGTGCTTCTGTATTAATAAGATCAGGCAATAGGTCTAATAATTGCTACAATTTTGAAGTAGTGATAAGCAAAAACCACTTTTAAGACTCTGCAACAAAGCTGTGATATGAAAATAGGTGATTTTTACTGGTCATCAGCACAAGTACTGTTAATACCTCTTGATTTGTTCTCTACATTTACGGTAAGAGGAAATGCCAAATTTCAGTTAGAGGCTAGTGGAAAGGAATGACTTTTTCCCCCTCAGCCAAGTTCCCAAACTCCCAAATTGTATCCACAGCCTCCTTGGGGTCTGTGTAAGGGCCCGTGCTGATGTATTCTGCAATTGAAAAAAAGTTAAAACTTCACAGGAAGAACTCCAGCTATTTCTAGGCACAAGCTTTAGAATATTATGGTATGGTACCAAATCCCTCAAAGTGCCCAAGCTGAGCCCTCAAAGTGCCCAAGCTGAGCAGGGCAGTGGGATTGTCACTTGTAAACATAAGGATGTGCTCTAATGATAGTGTGTGACTATCACAACTGGGCTCTAGCCAAGGTATGACATAACGAACACTCCTTTCTTAACTACCCTGTCCTCCTAAGAGAGTAAGCATGGTGTTTCTCACCTTGTTCACTGATGAATATAGCCAACAGTACATGTTCAATAAATATCTGTTCAATGGCTATATAAACAAACGGATGAAGGGCAATTCTACTCCAAGGAATGAACCCAAGAAAAATAAAAATGTAGGTCAACACAAAGAATTATACACATATGTTCCTAACAGCTCTCTAGAAGATACATCTTTGTCTTAATCCCAGAATCTATCAATGTGATCTTATTTAGTAAAAAAGATCTTTGCAGATTCAATTAGGATCTTGAGATGAAATCATCCTGGATTATCTGGGTGGGCCCTAAATCCAATGCCAAGTACCCTTGTAAGAGACAGAAGAGAAGACATGGACACAGAGGAGAAGGCCATGTGAGGATGCAGGCAGAGGTTAGAGTTATGCAGCCACAAGCCAAGGAATGCCTGGAGCCACCAAAACTGGAAAAAACAAGGGAAGATTCTCCCCGAGAGCCTACGGAGGGAGTGCAGCCTTGCTAACACCTTACTTTTGGACTTTTGGCCTTCAGAACTATGAGAGAATAAATTTTTCTTTTAAGCCACCAATTTTGTAGTCATTTGTAACAGAAGCCCTAGGAAACTAATATAGTCTATAAGGCATAGTAAGACCCTCAGATGTCCTCCCAGAGGGGGATGACAAAGGAAAAAGCATGAGTAGGTTACTGTGACATCTGACAGGATTGAAAAATGGTTTAGAGTTCTCCTGGGAACTTTCAGAAAGAACTGATGGTGAGTACATAGAAAACTAGCTCCTTCTTAGGGAACCATTAAGATCAGCCTGGTCATTATTCACAGCATACTACATCTCTTAGTCATAAATAATATTTTTATGGGCATAAAAATATTAATACTGAATACTGATTTATCCAATATTTGTGCTGTAATCAATTTGTAATCAATTTGATAGGATAATGGTGTGTGTGTGTGTATTTTTTAGAAATACAAAAGTAAATACCAGGGGAAAAAAAAAAACAGTTTAAAAGTTGTATTTGCCTCTTGGGAGTAGACCTCAGATTAACAGTTGAGTACATTGGGCGCCCAGGTGGCTCAGTTGGTTCAGCATCTGACTTCAACTCGGTCATCATCTCGCAACTTGTGAGTTCAAGCCCCACATGAGGCTCTCTGGTCTCAGCACAGAGCCTGCTTTGGATCCTCTGTCTCCCTCTCTCTGCCCCTCCCCTGCTCACTCTCTCTCAAAAATAAATAAAAATTAAAAATTTTTTTTTTTACCACACAAAGCTGGAGCACTGGGTGTTATATGTAAGTGATGAATCACTAAATTCTACTCCTGAAACCATTCTTTCATTATGTTAACTACCTTGGATTTAAAAAAAAAAAAAAAGTTGAGTAGGTCACTGTAAGCCAGGGAGCAATATTCTAAAAAAAAATTTTTTTAATGTTTTATTTTGAGAGAGAGAGACACACACACAGAGTACAAGTGGGGGAGCGGTAGAGAAAGAGGGAGAGTTCTGAGCTGTCAGCACAGAGCCTGGCATGGGGCTCAAACTCACAAACTGTGAGATCATGACCAGAGCCAAAGTCAGATGCTTAACCAACTGAGCCACTCAGGGAGCAATATTCTAATGTATACACTCTTATTTTAATAAAAATTAAATAATAATAACATAAAAGAATCTACATAGTACAAGCCTAGGCACAGGAGTCAGAATCCTGGTTCCAGTCAGTTTTGCTACTTCCTAACAAATTAATCCAAGGAAAGTTATTTAACTCATTGAGCTTCAGTTTCTTCATCTGTAAAATGGAAGTGAAAGTCCCTAATTCATAAGGTGGCCATAAGGATTAAAATGAGACAACATGTGAAAGACAGCACCATGCCAGCCACATGCTACCATATACTTTTTTTTAAATGTTTATTTATTTTTGAGAGATTAAGAGAGAGAGCACACGAGCAGGGGAGGGGCAGAGACAGGGAGACAGAGGATATGAAGTAGGCTTTGCACTTCAGGAAACAATATTAGTTTCCTGAGACGCAGAGCTCAAACCCACGAACCGTGAGATCATGACCTGAGCCGAAGTCAGATGCTTAACCAACTGAGCCACCCAGGAGCCCCACATAATATTAACAAATATGTTTCTTGGTACTGTTTTCAATTTGCCTTCATTAAAGTTCAGCAGAATTAACTGGTAAATAAAAAACATTTCAACCTTACTTTCTAAAGTTTGTTATCAACTTTAATTATTCATATCTGTAAATTTACCTTCCTTTCCTACACTCAAAGAATTTGTAGTCCTTCCTAACTGAACATTACCTCGTCAACAGTTTTACATTGTTTTCAATCTGTTTTGCCTATGGAAATCATCTCCCTCCTGTATTCCATTTCTCCGCACCCCCTACATTCCTAGTTCTACATGAGAAACCACAAGAAAACTGCTGATGGATATACACCTTCCCCAGCAGTATCTTACTTACTGTCTTATAACTGTGTCCAGCCAAGAAGAATTGGCTTCAGGAACTTTTAAACATGCCAAAGCTGAAGCTTTTATGATGAAGTCATTGACAGAAATTTTGCTTCTCCCTTCTAACATCTGCAAAGACAAGAAACCATTGTATTTTCTTCAATTCTCTTCCTGAAGACTGGAACTATATCACCTGGCAGGGGATGTGAGAGGGGCAAACACAAATGTCCTGAGGTATAAAGGATGAAATGAAACTAAATTTGGTTGTTTCAACTTTTTTAACGTAGGTCTTTTCAGCCATAAGTTTCCCGCTAAGCACTCCTTTACCTGTGTCCCATAAGTTACGGTATATTAAAAAGGCCGCCTTTTTCACTTATCTCAACAAAACCAAAAGTTGGTTCTGTGAAAAAATCAACAAAATGATAAACGTTTAGCCAGACTGACAAAGAGAAAAAGAAGACTCAAATTCCCAAAATCAGAAACGAAGTAGAGGACATTACTATATGTCCTACAGAAATAAAAAAGATTACTGGTAATACTATGAACACCTATATGCCACAATTAGCTAACTCTGAGAAAAATTCCTAGAAAGACACAAACTACCAAAACTGAATCAAAAAGAAATAGAACCTCTGAATAGATCTAGAGCTAACAATAAAGAGACTGAATGATAATTTAGAAACTACCCACGTAAGACAGCCTAGATCCAGACGGCTTCCCCAACTGGTGAATTCTGCCAGACATTTAAAGAAGAATTAGTATCAATTCTTCACAAACTCTTCCAAAATAGGGAACACTTCCCCACTCATTCTAGAGGTCAATATTAATCCAATACCAAACCCACATGAAGATATAATAAAAAAAAAAAACAACCCAGAAAAAACAAAACTACAGACAAGTATAATTTATGAATATAGATAACAAAAACTCTCAAAATAACTCTAGCAAACCAAATCCAGCAATACAAGAAAAGGATTATTCACCATGACCAAATGGGATTTGTCCCAGGAATGCAAGGATGGTTTAACATCTGAAAATCAATTTATCTAATAATGTCCTAATGGAATGTAGGACAAAAATCACACAACCATCTCAACAGACACAGAAAAAGCAGACAAAATTCAACCACCACTTCATAAAAACTAGGAATAGAAAGGAAGTTCCCCAACCTGATGATAAAACAGATCTACAAAAGCTCATAGTCATCATCATCATACTTTAGTGGTAAAAGACTTACATCCCCTTAAGATCAAGAACAAAACAAAGACATCCACTTTACCACTTCCAGTCAACATTTTGCTAGCCAGAGAAGCCAGCCAGAGAAGTTGCCCAAGAAAAGGTACCCAAATTGGAAAGGAAAAAGTACAACTATGTTTGCAGATAACATGATCTTGTATATAGAAAATCCTAAGGAACACACTAAATAAAAAATAAGGTTGTAAGATACAAGATCAATATACAAAAATCAATGGTATTTCTATACAATAGCAATGAACACGAGATTTATAATAGTATTAAAAAGAATAAAATACATAGGAGCAAATTTAACAAAAGAAGTACAAAAACTTACACTCAAAAAATTATAAACATGATTGAAAGAAATGAAAGACCTAAATAAATGCAAAGACACCCCCTGTTCATGGAGTGGGAACACTGTTAAGAAGGCAATACTCCCCAAGTTGATTTATCGATTCCATGAAGTCCCTATCCCTATAGGAAATATCCAAAACAGGCAAATCTAAGATGGAAAGTAGGTAAGAAGTTGTCTAGGGTTGGGGAGGATGAGAGAGGTGGGGTGGGGGCTATGGCTAAGGAGAGAATGGTTTCATTTTGGGGTGATAAGAAGGCTCCAAAATTTATTGTGGTGATGGTCACAGAATTCTGAATATACTAAAAGCCACTGAATTATAACTTTATATGGGTGAATGGTATTATATGTGCATTATATCCAAATAAAGCTGTTTAAGAGAAATGAATAAAATATTACATTGGACATATATTTTTCACGCCTGATTTTCAAATAAATTATAAAATAGCTTTAACATTTTGACAATGAAAGTAAGCAATCAACTTTAACCTCTGTGCCAGTTAAAAAGCTCTGTTAATGCTTCATTGCTTCATTCTTTCATGCATCTAATATTTGAGTACTCCGTTCAGACATATAGCTCTAAAGCCCTGGATATAAAGCAGTGAAAAAAATGGGTAAAAATTCTACTCTCGGAGGCTTACTTTTTTTTTTTTTTTTTTACATGTTTACTTATTTTTGAGAGAGAACGCACATGCACAAAAGGGAAAAGGGCAGAGAGAGAGGGCGACAAAGGATCCAAAACAGGCTCTGCACTGATAGCACAGAACACAATGTGGGGCTCAAACTGTCAAACTGAGAGTTTGTGACCCAAGCTGAAGTCAGATGCTTAACCAACTGGGCCACCCAGGTGCCCTGGGGACCTTACAATCTAAAGGGGTGGATAGATAATAAACATACAGCGTGTAAAATAATGTCACATGATAAAGAAAAAAAATGAGGAAAAGAACTAGAGGGAGAAGTGACCACTCACCCCAATCCTCTTCCCTTAATTTTAGAATAAGGTGACCAGGAAAGACTAGAGAAGGTGATATTGAGTCAGATCCTCACAGTGGTAAAGGAGGAAGCCAGATAGATGCTAGGGGGTGAATATTCCATGCACAGGGAACAGCAAGTGCAAGGGGCCTCAAGTAGGAGTACACAGGTGGAACGTCAAGGAACAGCAAGGCAACCATTGTTTTTGCAGCAGAGTGAACAAGTAGGAAAAGTAGTAGGAGGTGGTCAGAGAGGCTACAGATAACCTGTGTAAGGCGCTGAATGCTGTTCTAATGCCCTCAGTGCCACTGGCTTTTACTTTTCACTTCTTTGAAAACATCTTTCATATCCCTCTCCTACTCCATTCTTAATGCAACCGTCTAGTCCAGACCCTTATCATGCTTACAGGACAAGCATAACTAGTCTCTGCCATTAAAGCACGCCACTATATATCTATTTCGACTAAACTTACTTAAAATATTGCTATCATCATGTCACTATTACTGGTTTCTTCATGTCTAATTCATCAAGTCCAAATTGTTCTGCTTGTAAACAAGGTCTTCCCTAAACCAACAACTGCATACCCACCCTAGAAAAAGGTAGTCTCTCTTCTACATCTGCAATATTTACTTCCTTTCTTAAAAGCATTTTACCTCTATGGTATTCCATCATTAGAATGAACTTTCTACAACTTCTTTGCAATTCAAACACATACTACTCTACATGGCTTAACCAAGTTTTTCTTACACCACTGTGAATTCCCCAACTACTTTTACTGGGTTCCTCCTCTGAATTCCTAGAACACTTAACCCATACAACATAATTTAGCAGACAAAGGACATTACCATAAAGAGATTGATGTACAAATAAGTATTTTTACTTTAATAAAAATTGCCTTCTCTGTTTTTCACATGCATTATCTCAATTAGATTATAAACTGAAACTCATGGAGAAGGACTATACCTTATTCTATCTTCCCCAAAGTGCCTTGTACTAAACACTAAATAGGTAATTGGTACTTAACTGCAAACACAGAGTAAACATACTCTTATCTAGCTTATCTTATCTAGCTTCATGGGATCACAGTGACTGAGGTAGGCTACAATGGATCCAAGGCAAAATCAACTTTAAATAATAAGCTTTAATCAAGGGTTAGAAAATAAAAATTGTCCAAGATATTCTCTCGGCAAGTTAAAATTACGAAGACACCATTTTCCAGCATCAACTGGCATATTGGAACAAAAAATATGGGCAAATATGTATATGTTTAGTGGGGAAATACAAACATTTTAGAATTTAGAGTTGGAATTTCCAGACCTTTTACCTTATTAAGTTCTTTCCGTACCAACAAAACTTCTCCCATATTTACGTCAATGGAAAGGTAATAATGAGGTATGGTTTGCTTAGACTGCATTAACCGCTGTGCAATAACCTAGAATCAAAGACATTAAAACATCACTTGTCTTAAGTGGTTCTTTTCTTTATTACCTAATTCAGGACTCTGTTTGCCCCTTTACTAGCTCCCTGGTAATGCTTACCTCAAGCATTATAACTGGAATATGGAGGACTGCACCGTAACCTAGGCCCCTTCTAGTGGTGTTTAATCAATATAATGTTTGTTTTTCCCAAGTATCTAATTGGCCAAAGCAAACATCTTAAACTAGTCATCTATGATTCCCAACTAAAAAAAGTCTCTGTTAGTGTTTCAAACCATGAATGCAATTAAACAATCAGGGTAAAGACGCCCCCTATGGTGCTGGTTGCAGATTTAGGGTAATATTCTTACTCGACGAATGTTGCTGACGGGGACATCTGTGAAGACACCTGTGGGAACGGGTGCCACTCCTGGACCCGGGGCAGGCACAGCAGCTGCTGGAGCCTATGGGGAAGTAAAAAAGCTCTTAGTAACTGACTCAATCCTGGCATATACAACTGGGGCAAGTCAGTGACTCTACAGATGGCAAAGTACAAATTAGAAGGCTTAGAGAAAATAGCTATTTCTATCCCAAGAGAGCAAAAGGGACTCTTATTTGTACTGTGCTTACACAACAGTTCTGATTTTAATTTTTATACTTAGAATTCTGTAATCATGTCTTAAGTATCATTTTTCTTTGTTCAATGATTAGTTTGTCAAAATAATTTTGTATCTGCAAAATTACCTTCAAGAAAAGCAATCAAAGCATTCTTAAACTGAAAGAAGTAGACATAAACATAAACAAGGTAATTATTTTTCTGGACAGTGTTAAAAAACAATGACAAATCTTTCATTTTAAAACAAACATCTAAATAACTAAATCATTTTCCTTACTTTTAGCTAATAATCTTAACAATTTAAACCAACTAAACATTAGTTGATTGGTTATGTGGATTTAATCCCTGTGTGGAATAATTAACCACATAAAATTCAAACTCTATTCAACCAACTTGTAAGCATGTTTTTAAAAACAGAGCCAGTCAGGGATGCCTGGGTGGCTCAGCCGGTTAAGCATCCGACTATAGTTCAGGTCATGATCTCACGGTTTGTGGGTTGGAGCCCCGTGTGGGGCTCTGTGCTGACAGCTCAGAGTCTGGACCTGCTTCAGATTCTGTTTCCATCTCTCTCTGCCCCTCCCCCACGCTCGCTCGCTCTGTCTCAAAAATAAATAAAACGTTAAAAAAAAAAAAATCAAAATAGGGCCTGAGTGAGAAGGAGGGTTTGTTAGGAAAAATTCAGTACCACTGGAAAAAAAAATTGGAATGAGTGTCAATGTAGCATTATCATCTTTCCTTTTTTTTCCTTTTTAATGTTTGTTTATTTTTGAGAGAGAGTGCACATGATCAGGGGAGGGGCAGAGTGAGAAGGGGACAGAGGATCTGAAGCAGGCTCTGCAGTGAAAGCAGTGAGCCCGACGCGGGGCTCGAACTCATGAACTGTGAGATCATACCTGAGCTGAAGTTGGGACGCTCAACCAAATGAGCTACCCAGGCAGGCGCCCCTCATCTTTCCTTGTGTATGCTGAATGATAGCACATTCATATCTATATAGTGCTAGCCAGTGAAATTAGGCAAAACACAATTCTGGTCAAGCTATTTCATTCATAAATAATGTATGAAAGGGTCTAACAGGTTGGACAAAACATTTTGCAGGAACAAAGTGCCAAAAAAAAAAAAAAAGCCAAATGTAACTCACAGGAGCAGCTTTAGTAGGCACAAAAGAGTCGATATCCTTCTTGATGATTCTGCCGTCTGGTCCCGTCCCTGGAAGAGACGCATAAATATCACACATGTGACAGCACACCACTGGTTCCTCTGGGATATCGACACTGTGATCCTGAAGTGCAAGTTCCTAAGGGTTCTCTACCAAAGACCCTCTGAAGTGGTCACTGCTCTACTCCTGCACCTTAAAGTTCTCTCTAAAAAAAATAGCAGCTTTTATGCAATTATTAATTTTGATTCACAGAGTGCTCTTGTTTGAGCTGTAGCCATTCTTTTCTTAATTACTACAGCAAATGCTCCATTAGGCAAATGTGATAACCGCTACACTACGGAAACCCTGTGGCAGCAAATGCTCTTTGTTAAGTATTTCTCTTTCAGAGTTTTGTATCAGTTGTTCTTCATTTTTTTATGTCCTTTACTTTTAAATTGGGAAATACTGGCATATGGCTAATGCTGAATACAATTTATACCTCCAAAACAAAGTCTAGCTGCCTCTTCTCCTAGGCAGCTCCAAAAAAAACCCTTTCTGAATCTTGAAATGGATCTCGTTTGAGTTCTAGATTCGTTTGATCGTAAAGAATTCCTTTTGTACAGAGTCGACAGGACAACTATTTCAGATAATTTTTTCACCCCAAAATAGCTTGAATAACTCTCAGCTGCAATGATCTTATCTCTATAATTGTTTCTTTCTCCTGTGGGCTCCATCACTCACAGCTCTGTCACACCTGCCAAGGCTCTAACCTGGCCTATGTCAGAGGCCTGGGAGTGAAGTGTGTGCAATGTCACACGTGAGGAAAAATCTTTAAAATCCTCTCACAACAGGCTGAGTTTTATTTTCACTCAATTTCCTTCCTCCGCCCATCCACAACCAATCAGCTTTAACTTTAGACCCAAACAGATTCCTGAACCTTAATTCTAAGGAGATTCAGAATTTAGTTATTTAAAATACCTTTTAAACTGGCCCACTTCTAGAAAAAATTTGGTCAAATTGATTCATCTTCCCCCAAGGCAGACTTTTAAAAGGATTCTTGTTGTACGCAGTTCGTCCCAACTCCTTTCCTTCATTATGAAAAATGAGTTGGCTAGGATTGTGCTTATCCTCACCCGGAGCTCTAGAACAGAGGTAGCAGTACCCCTATTAGATTCGCCTCTTTTATAAAAGACAGAACCCATAACCTCCCATTACCACCAAGGCTGATCTGGACACCACAGCCCCTTGAGAGGAGGAGACCTACAGAATCATCTGCCTTTGGTTGGACTTCAGCCACCCTCAAGAAATTCCCATTAGGAGTCAGCTGAAATCTTTTAAATGTTTCTGTCCATCTCCCTACAGAGGCACAACAGGCCATCATAAAGCAATATGGTATAAAGGGAAGAACACCGGGCTAGGAGGAAAAATGCAGGGCTGTGTCAGATAAAAATTAGACACAGCCTCTGTGCTGGTCTTTTTAGTCTCATCTGTAGGACACAGGTTATAATGCTGGCCCCTGCTCAAAGGAATGTGTGAGCACTGAAGATCACATGGGATAGTGATGTGAAAGTGCTTTGCCTCAAAGAAATAGAAAACAAACATGGGGACCTGGGAGACACATCAAACTTGGACACTAGGGTTTAGGCTTTAAAACAGTTTCTGTCTGGGACACCTGGGTGGTGTCTTTCAGCACAGAGCCTACTTGGGACTCTCTCTCCTTCCACTCCTCCCCTGAGCATGTATACGCTCTCGCTCTCAAAACAAATAAAAATAAACGTAAAAAAGAAAGTTTCTCCCCAAATGATTACAAGTAGTCATATTTGCTAAGTCATTTGTCCCTCCAAGAAGGGGGGGCGGGGGAGGGACTAGAGGTTGAGTTCAACAGTTCACAGCCAAGGATTTAAATAAACATGCCTTCTTACTGAACTCTCTACCAAATAAATACTCTTAATAACAAGAGTTGGAGCTTCTGGGTTGGTGAACACATCAATGTGCTAGGAGGGCAGTCCTCCGAGCGAGGGCATGCAAGCTTTGCACCCCCCCACCACAAACCACTCCTCGTCCTATGCATCTCTTCTACTGACTGCCCCTGCACATCCTTTACAGTAAACCAGTAAGTACAGTGCTTTCCTGAGTTCTGTGAGTCGTTCTAGTGAATTTTCATACCTAAAGTGGGGTCTTGGGAAGTCCTGACTTATAGCCAGTGGGTCTGAAGTATGCGTGGTCCCTGGGACCTGTAACCGGCATCAGAAGTGGGGCTGAGCCCTCAAGCCTGGGGGGCCCGATGCTAACTCTGGATAGTGTCAGAACAGGATTAAAGTGTTGGATACCCAAATGGTAGCAGAGAATGGATTGTTGGTGTGGAAAAAAAACATACATTTGATGACAGAGAGGTGTCAGAAAACCCCACACAATCACTGATCCTCTCAGCTTGCTTATTCTAGACCATTCCTTCCTACTGCAAAATTTCTTCAGTCTCACCAAGACCCCCCACTCCACTGACTTGACCGCTCCCATCATCTACCATCTCCCTATCCCCTACACTTCCTCACCCAGGTTCCAATGGGTGGATCACGGTTATAGTCACTCCCTGGTCAAAATCTAAAAAGTCTGCCGGCTCAAGGGAAACAAAAGCAAATATGAACTACTAGGACCTCATCAAGATAAAAAGCTTCTGCACAACAAAAGAAACAACAAAACTAAAAGGCAAGTATGGAATGGGAGAAGACATCTGCCAATGACATCTGATAAAGGGTTAGTATCCAAAATCTATAAAGAGGTTATCAAACTCAACACTCAAAAAAATAAATAATCCAGTTAAGAAATGGGCAGAAGAGAGGAGCCTGGGTGGCGCAGTCAGTTAAGTGTACAACTCTTGGTTTCGGATCCAGTCACGATGTCACAGCTCGTGGATTTAAGCCCCACATCGGGCTCTGCGCTGGCAGTGTGGAGCCTACTTGGGATGCGCTCTCTCTCTTTCTCTCTCTGACCTTCCCCGGCTCATGCTCTCTCTCTTTCAAAATAAAAAAAGAAAAAAGAAAAGGGCAGAAGACATGAACCGACGTTTGTCCAAGGAAGATATCCAGATGGCCAACAGAGACGATGCTCAACATCACTCACCATTAAGAAAATACAAATCAAAACCACAATGAGATACCACCTCACACCTGTCAGAATAGCTAAAATTAACAACAAAAGAAACAACAGGTGTTGGCAAGGATGTGGAGAAAGGGGAACCCTCTTACACTGTTGGTGGGAACGCAAACTGGTGTAGCCACTCTGGAGGAGTATGGAGGTTCCTGAAAAAGTTAAATAGAACTACCCTATAACCCAGCAATTGTACTACTAGGTATTTACCCAAAGGATACAAAAATACTGATTCGAAGGGGCACATGCCCTCTGACGTTTATTGCAGCGCTACCGACAATAGCCAAACTATGGAAAGAGTCCAAATGTCCATCGACTGATGAAGATATAGTATATACATAAATGGCGTATCACTCAGCAATCAAAAAGAATGAAATCTTGCCATTTGCAACAACGTGGATGGAGCTACAGTGCATTTTGATAAGCAGAAAAAGTCAGAGAAAAACGAATACCTTATGATTTCACTCATATGTGGAATTTAAGAAACAAAACAGATGAACACAGAGGAAGGGGAAAAAAAAGAGGAAAGCAAACCCTAAGAGACTCTTAACTATAGAGAACAAACTGTGGGTTGATGGAGAGAGGTGGCCATGGGATAGGCTAAATGCAAGATGAGTATTAAGGACAGCACTTGTTGGGGTGAGCACGGGTATTATACGTAAGTGACATAATCATTAAATTCTACACCTGAAACCAACTTTACCGTGTATGTTAACTAACTAGAATTTAAATAAAAACTTGAAAAAAAAGGTCTGCCTTCTCAGTGCCAGCATCAGAGTAGCTTAACGCTGTTGGAGACAAAAAAAGTACACTTAGGTGACTGATTATACTCTAAATTCAGAGCCACAAACCTGAAATAGACACATAAACTGCCCAGAAACTAAGTTATATTTCCTTCGAATTCACTTTCCCTGAGAATACTACCTAACAAATTCTCTAACTGCAAACCTCCCCATACTCAGTCTCCAGCCGATACCTTCACTTCAGACTTTCTTGATCAAACTGCAGCAATCATTCTCCTCGTCCTCCACCACCAAGCCTATAAATCCACCCCATATTCTCCTCTCTCCTATAAAAATAACACAGAATGTTCTTAATTCCTATCAAAAGCCAATCCTTTCCTTCCTACATTTTCAAAAACTGTTTCTTGCCAAATTATTCTGCCCTTTCCTCACCATCTATTTATCCCTTTGTATTAGACCACTAGTTCTCACCAACACAATTTTGCCCCCCGGGGGACATGTGGCAATGTTTGAAGTTGTTTTCAGTTGTTACAAGTGGGTGATGCTACTATGACATAGTGGGTAGAAGCCTAGGATGTTACTGAGCATCCTACAAAACACAAGACACCTCCCTCCCCCAAACAAAAATTATCTGGTCAAAAATGTCAACTCTGCCACAGTTGAGAAACTCCATACTAGACCTCTTCTACTATCAATCACTCTCAAAAGCCCTCTCTTGAGCCCATATTCTCCTAAGCTACGTCCTATTTCTATGCCTTCCTTCATAGTGAAGCTTCTTAAATGAGTTGTCCACAAAGCTATCTCCACTTCTCCATCCATATTCTACTTTTCGGCTTACTCAGACTTCCACCAAACCTTTCTTTTGAAGTAACTGTTGTCAAGTCCCCATGTACCATCCTTGACTAAGTTCTGTTGATTCTGTCAAAAATGTGTCTTGAAGCTGTCCATTTCTTTTCATTTTCACTGTCACCATGCTGGAAAAGTCACCACTGTCAGCTCCAGCAAAAGCCTCTTAACAGGGACCTTGGCTTTCACTTGACCCATCTGCATAAAGCAGCTAAAATGATCTTTTAAAAATACTTCCCTATTGGAGCGCCTGGGTGGCTCAGTTGGTTGAGTGCCCAATTCTTGATTTCAGCTCAGGACTTGATTCTGAGGTTGTGGGATCGAGCCCCATGTCAGGCTCTGTGCTGAGCATGGAGCCTGCTTAGGATTCTTTCTGTTTCTCCCTCTGCCCCTCTGTCCTGCTCCACTCTCTCTAAAATTAAAATACACACACACACACACACACACACACACACACACACACAGGAACCAAAAAACCTGTCCTTATTTTAATCCTTTAGTGGCTTCCTACTATGCTTTAATAAAATTCAAATTATACAATGACCCATAAAGTGCTCCTGCTTCTCGCCCCTGTACTTCTTTCCAACCTCACCTCCTTCCACTAAACCCTCTGCTCACTATGCTCCATGAACACTGGCCTCCTCTATGTTCCTCAGACGTGCCAAGCTCTCTCCCACTTCAGATGTGTACTACTGGTCTCTCTGTGCCCAGTTCTTCACATGGTTGGCTCACAGCTTGTCACTCAATAGTGTATCACTTGGTTTCTTTCTTGGCATTCATCTTATGTAATAACAGGTTATTTTCATTTTTACAGCTAATATCTCTATATGCTGTCTATGTGCAGCATATAGAGATATTAACTCTTTGTTAACTTAATCCTCAAAACCTGTAAGCCATTATTTTTATACAGAAATGAAGAAACCGAAACATAAAAGGTCATAAAGCTAGAGTACAGCAGAGCCAGGATTCGAACCTGAGCATTCCAGCTCTGGAGCCCATACTCCTAACTACTAAGCTGCACTCCCTTTCTGTTCATTTAACTCTTTATTGTTGGTAATACAGGCATCTGAAACTGAAATCTTGTCTGTCTTATGAACAAGTGTTAGATGCACAGACAACACTCGATGAATTTTAAATACTGGTAAATGAATCACCTAACTCTAATTGCCTGATAAGAACATGGGGATTTCCCCACTCACATCTTGTGTATGGCAGCCAATGTTGCTAAGTATCTCATAAACGGTCCTTCTTCACTTGTCTAAATTCTTCAGATATAATTATTAATCCAGCCCCTCCTCCCCTTAAAATCTATCCCAACTTACTTTGCTAATTCTAGTCCCAAATAACATAAAAAAGTGGCCATATGCCATTGAAACAACATGAAGATAGAAAAAAGCATCTTAAAATATTACAAAAATCCTCTGAGATCCAAAAAATTTACAACATTCTATTCTTATTCTTTGGGGACTGGCTTGCTTCCAAGCATGAAACAAAAGCCAGCAGACAGATGATAACCAGCACTGAAAGCCCACAGCCAGACAACTGGGGAAATAACCAGTATCTAGACTCAAATTGCAACTTTACTACTTAACATAAAGAGAGATCCCTTAAGAGTATCTTCTTGGGGCACCTGGGTGGCTCAGTTAGTTAAGCGTCTGACTTCAGCTCAGGTCATGATCTCACAGTCCGTGAGTTCGAGCACCGGTCGGGCTGAGTGCTGACAGCTCAGATCCTGGAGCCTGCCTTGAATTCTGTGTCTCCCTCTCTCTCTGTCCCTCCCCTGTTCATGCTCTCTCTCTCTCTTTCCTTCAAAAATAAATAAAAATTAAAAAAAAAAAAAAGAGTATCTTCTTATCCAAAAAATGGTGAATGAGAATTCTTATTTCAAGAAAAGAAGAGCTAAATGCGGTAATTCAGTGACTAGCTCATAGCAGAAGCCATCAAACCAGGCTTCAGGATTAGTAATTTCCACTTTGTTCAAGTAAGTACACTAATTACCTTACATTTAATTTTAGCTCAAAGATACTTATTTAAATGCCAGGCAATAATATTAATATGAACAGAACTAACATTTGTTGAGTACCTATTATCCTCTAGATATTGTCTTAAGCCCTTTGCCTGTTTTAACGTACACATCATTTCAGTTTTACAGATGGAAGAGCAGATGGTTTAAGTAATTCATCTATAGACATACACAAGTAATTCACCTAAAGCCATATTACACAGAAGATGATGGAGCCAGGAGTAAACCCCAGATGGTCTGATTCAAGACCCCATACTCTTACCACTAAGCTATACTTTCTCTTTGGGGAGAGAAAGATAGGAGTAAGACATTTCCCTTTGCCCTCAAGGAGCTTTAGTTCAGTTTTATATGAACTCTATTATTCAAAGTCATTTCAAATCACCCCAGGTTTAGGTTTTGTTCACTAACAGAGACTTCTTAATACAAGGTCAAGTCATAAAATTCAACTTTGCTGCACAAGCACATTATACTTTCACCAACAATTAAGTAGTTCCCAAGAACCGAGAAAGAAAAAGACTATCTATACTATATAGGTAGATCCTAAATGGACTGAATACAGCACAAGTTTCCCTATCTGTGGTGGCAACAAAGGAGATTATTTCACTCTCTCATCCTTCTCCCTACTGTTCCATGTAAGATGACTGTATAGTTGTACTTGCTAGTCTTAAGAAGGAAACTCAAGTGAGTTTTATCTTTACAACCCTATTCCACAGAGACAGACTTACCTTTTACCTGCGTAAGGTCAATCCCTTTCTCTGCTGCCAATTTCTTTGCAAGAGGACTAACGAACAACCTTCCCTTTGGTCCAGCAGGAGTAGTAGGGCGGGTGGCTGAAGGTGTAGGGGCTACAGGTTGGGGAGTTGGAGGAACAGGGGCCACCTTTTGAAAAAAGTTAGATTGTTAATTCACCACTGCAAAGGCTGGTCTGAAAGATAAGGAGTTTACATTTTATTAAGAAGTCAAGATATATTAAGTAACTTTTATCTTTCTCTCAAAGATCATAATGCACATTTCCCCTGCTTAACCAACTTAATATAACAATATGAAGAGGAACAACAATACTTTATGTCAAAGACAGTACCAAGTTATCTTTGTGATAACATGGAGAGGCAGGAAATTTAATACTGTTATCCAGTATATAATATCTTCATAGGCTTTCTTCACGTTACTCTCTTGCTGCTTCTTATTCTCATTTTCTTTTTTTTTTTTTTATTTAAAAACAAATTTTTTTTTTTAACCTTTGTTTTTTATTTTTGAGACAGAGAGAGACAGAGCATGAATGGGGGAGGGTCAGAGAGAGGGAGATACAGAATCTGAAACAGGCTCCAGGCTCCGAGCTGTCAGCACAGAGCCCGACGCGGGGCTCGAACTCACGGACCGCGAGATCATGACCTGAGCCGAAGTCGGACGCTTAACCGACTGAGCCACCCAGGCACCCCTCTTATTCTCATTTTCTTACATGACCAACATGGTTTTTGTTTTCAGTTATCGTCATTTCAAAGTAATAAATTATGCTGGAAGGTTCCATGTTGAAAATATCTTAATAAACCAGCACTACTACTTGCCAGCTCCCCACAAACGTAGGGCAGTAAGAAATCAAGTTTCCTTTGACAAAAATATTGTACATAATCTAAACTCACATGATTCTAACATCTACAGAAGGCTGGTGATAATGTTATCTATGCCTGGACTTCACACAAGTACATAATAGATATATAGTATATAATGTAGAGCATATAAGCAACAAGACTAAATTCTAAGCAAAACAAGCCATGCTACATCAAGGTTCTAATGTATTATAAACAGAAACCTGACCCACTATCATAAGCAAATACCAAGAGTACTGACAGTAACAAAGATTAGTTGACCCTCCAACGACATGAGTCTGAACTACACAGGCACACTTACACACGGATTTTTATGGTATGGGACTGTAAATGTGTTTTCTCTCCTTTATGATTTTAATAACATCTTCTTTCTCTAGTGTGCTTTAAGAATACAGCATACAATCTATATAATATACTAAATATATGTTAATGGACTGTCTACGCTGTTGGTTAAGGCTTCTGGTCAATAGCAGGCTTAGCAGTTAAATTTGGGGGGAATCCAAAGTTATACATGGATTTGCAAGGGCGCAGTTTGTGCCCCAGTCCCTGTGTTGTTCATGAGTCAACAATATATAATAAATTCTACAGAAACTGGGGAATGAAGTATTAACTTCCATATACACATCTACACCTAAAGCATAAAAAGAACATGTCATCTCAGCTTTGTTCTCAGCAGACCTCATGACAGTAGGAAAAAAGAAACAGACACAGGTCAAACAACTATTAGGTGGGCAGTGCAGTGCCACATACCTGTAGATCTCCACAAATGCTCACTATGTCCATCTTTTTTTGTTTTTCTTTTTCAGATTTTTTTTTTTTTTTTTTTTTTTTTAAGTAATCTCTATACCCAACATGGGGCTTGGATTCACAATCCCAAGATCAAGTCATGCGCTCCTCCAACTGAGCCAGCCAGGTGCCCCTAACTATCTCCTTCTTTATTCGTAGAGTCTTA
Organism: Panthera uncia; assembly: GCF_023721935.1. Lineage (NCBI taxonomy): Eukaryota > Metazoa > Chordata > Mammalia > Carnivora > Felidae > Panthera > Panthera uncia. Next base: position 101,449,653 of record NC_064808.1, read on the forward strand.
GGGTGGGAAGGAACCTAGGATATTATCCAGTGTAATCCCTTAATTTAGAGATGAACAAGGTAATGTTTCCTCAATTCTAGAAGCATACATACCGGGGGTGGAGGAGATGGTGGTGCTTGTGGTTTTAAATCAGTTACTTCAGTTGGCCTATAGTCAGCAAATGCTGGTATATCTTCCTCTTTTTCTACAATGATACAGAGTGGGGTTCCTAGAGGGACATCTCTTGTGCCTTCAGGGATCAGGATTTTTGCCAGGTAACCCTCTTCCTGTACTTCAAAACCTTGAATAGAAAGAAAAACCATTATGGGACTTAAGGGACTCCACTATCTCACCAAACTCAAAGCAGTTTTAAGTAAAAAGCTCTTCTCCTTCAAGCTAGCTACCCAACCTTTGGTGAGCTACTCTACCTCTCTATGTCACAGCTCCTTCAACTACAAAATGGGGTAATGATAATACCTACCTCACAGGGACGTTAGAAGAATTAATATTTTCCAAGAACCTAGAAACAGTACCTGGTACAAAGTAAATACTAAATAAATAGCTGTTTAGTACACTATGAGAGATTACAGACAGTAGTTAATTCTGAATATTTTTCTAAAAACATCTCTAAGGGAAGCCCCTACACAGACCCATAAGACCTCAAGCTGGCATCAACTGTACCAGTATGACATCAGCTGTACTGCTAAAAATAAGAACCTCATGGATGTTAAATTAAGGGAACTACTAGGTTTGACAGTGATGTGGGATAAATTATGCCCCTAAAAGCACCTTTGGAGTTTTTCAAAGAGATTATATTGGGTATTCAACTATTCCAATGTAAAGAATATGGTATTACTAGGGTTTCTAAGGAATTTACAACTTAACATTTTATTCAGCTACTGCTCTTGGAAAGAACTCCAATGTGAAGTGTTTCAAAAGTAAAACTAAAAGAAGCCATCGCAGAGAACAATTTTTGCCTTGCAGATCTGGGCTTTCTGTTGTGTTGTGCCTCTCCCTGATGAACACATCTTTGACGAATCTTTCCCTTCTCCAGTTAAGCATTAATATCCAGTAAGAGATTTAAAAAAAAAAAAAAAAAAAAAAAGACTTCAGGGCCACAATAGAGTTGGACCAAGGTAATACTTCTCCAGTGCCTAGAGTCTCTAGAATACTATCTCCATAGCTATACTGGTATTCAAGTTAAAATGCAAAGCTCATCTATTGTTACCAAGATGTTTGTTTATATCTTTTTTCACAAACAGAATCCTTTCTTCTAATAAAATCTTCTGGGAGGAATACAATATACAAAAGGATAAAAAAGTGGTTGCCCTGGTGGAAGTTGGGAAAAGGGGCAGGGCACAACAAAGTCCTGTCATGAAGTCTCCTTGCCTCAAAGTACCATCAATGACTCAGGGGGTTGGAAGAACACAATCTAAAAACCACCATTGCAGAGGATGCCCAGAATCTCCCACTGCATCTTTGAGGACTGGACAGGAAATAGATTCATCTACTAATTATCTGTAAATATCATCACAAATATACAATTGTCTAGGTGGGTTTTGTTCTGAGCATAACAATGAATCAGAAAGGGAATACATGGAAACGTGACATGATACCCAAACAGGTATCATGACTCTATCAGTCGTTCTCAAACTATGAAACCAATCCAAACCCTGGTTTTAGTTTTTCCTCACAGTCATCTTAAATTCTTTGGTATTTTCCTGCCTTAGAAGTACTTTTCTCATGTTTCTTCTTTTTTCCCTTGCCCAGTTTAGAGAATGGCGGTTCTGATGTAGCTTCTTAGCAACATAAGAATGTTAAGAAGCAAACTCTAACCTAAAAATAATGTCTAAGTTGACATATCCTTGATTCATTTAGAGTGTGGTGTGGAACTGACAAATCCCACTACATACACTTCTGTTATGACATATTCTGTTCCAGGAAACGAATCCCCAAAATTAAAATTTTTCATGTTATCACTCACTCATTATAGGATAGGACGGCAATCCTCTTCCCTCATTGGAAAACTCAGTGCCTCAACCATTAAGAGCTGAAGAAATCTCACCTATAGTGGCCTTGTCAGTCTCTATCTCTGCCAATAAATCTCCTTCACTTAGCTTCTCACCCACTTTTTTTTCCCATCTCTGAACTGTGCCCATGGTCATGGTGGGAGAGAGGGCAGGAAGAACCACCTGCAGAAATAAACACACATTACTGCTTAATACGAGGAAGACTTGGAAACAATGGCACTCAAGCAAGCTTCAATAGCTTTATGGAATGATAGTGACTCTGATGATCCAAATTCCCATCTGTCTAATGGCTTCCTAAAGTAAAAGTTCAATGCCTCAATGCCCCACCAGTTAAATCATCCTTCAAATCTCAAGCTTTACATTATCACTCATACTTTGATTCCTCCCCCTCCAAAGTTAAAAGCAATGGGTATACATGAAAGATTTCTTCCTAGATAGTCAAAATTAATTCAATTACATCTCTAAACACAGAATATCTTTTCTTCTTTTTTATTACATAGGTTAAGCTAGAATTTTTCATTTCCACAGAATGACCTTGGTCTAGAGTATTTCATTAAAATTTTGCTGTGCTCTGTATGAGCATATATCCTTTTACTCAGAGGAAACTTCATTCTCCCAAACTTCCGGATACCTTACCAAGATAAAAAAAAAAGCACATTATGAAAAATTATATACCAACAAATTGAATAACTGAGAAGAAATGGATAAATTACTAGAAACATATAACTTTCCAAAATTGAACTGGGAAGAAACTGAAAACTTGAACAGACCAATCACTAGCACCGAAACTGAACCCAAAACTCCCAACAAACAAAAGTCCACAGATGGCTTCACAGATGAATTCTACCAAACATTTAAAGAAGAGTTAATACCAGGACACCTGGGTGGCTTAGTTGGTTAAGCATCTGACTCCTGATTTTAGCTCAGGTCATGATCTCACAGTTCGTGGGATCGAGCCCAATTTCGGGCTCTGCACTGACAGTGTGGACCCTGCTTGGGATTCCCTCTCCCTCTCTCTCTCTCCCACCCTCCCTCTTGCCCCTTGCCTGCTTGTGCACACACATGCTCTCGTTCTCAAAATAAGTAAACTTGAAAAAAATAAAGAGGAGTTAATACCTAGTCTGCTCAACTATTCCAAAAAATAAAAGAGGAAGAAAAACTTCCAAATTCATTCTACAAGGCCAGCACTACCCTGATACCTAAACCACCAAAAAAAAAAAAAAAAAAAACCCCAAACCCCCCCCCCAAAAAAAAACCCAAAAAAAATCACTACAGCCAATATCTGATAAACATAGATGCAAAACTCCTTAACAAAATATTAGCAAACTGAATCCAACAATACATTAAAAAAAAATTCATTCACCACGATCAAAGAGATTTATTCCAGGGATGCAAGAATGATTCAATATTTACAAATCAATGTGACAGATCACATTAATAACAAAAAGGATAAAAACCATATGATCATTTTGACAGATGCAGAAAAAGCACATGACGAAGTACAATACCCATTCATGATAAAAACCTTCAGCAAAGTAGGTTTAGAGGGAACATACCTCAACATAGTAAAGGCCATATATGACAAACCTATAGCTAATATCACCTTCAATGGTGAAAAACTGAGAGCTTTCCTTCTAAGATCAAGAAGAAGACAAGGATGTCTACTCTCACTTTTATTCAACATAGTACTGGAAGTCCTAGCCACAAGCAATCAAACAAGAAAAAGAAACAAAAGGCATCCAAATTGGTAAGGAACAAGTAAAACTCTCACCCTTTGCAGGAAAAATAAACAAAAGAACTGTTCTTACAACAGTGACTTCCGCCCCAATAAAATCTAAACATCAGATTGGCTGACCTAAATGAAAAAGTGCTTTGACATTCGTATGGCTTGTGTGTCCACTGAATTTAGACGCTTTACTCCGTTATTATGGGTTTTGTTTGCTTCCTCTCAACACCAGGATTATGCTGAGAGAAAAATCATTTCAAATAAAGCCTCAGGAAGGCACGAAAAAGAAGAAACACAAACTTAGAATGCTAATTACAAACTTTTTTAAATGTTTTTTTTCTGTTCAGAAGTTGTCATCTCCACCTACTTCTTAAAAACTAGTGAGGCCAATAATCTCTACACAGTATCTTAAAGAATAATTAAGACACAACTGTAACACTTTGCACACAAAGCTACACACAGAAAATGGAGAAAAATGAGTGAGTCTTATGTAGTGAGAGACAGTTTGCTAAACAGGATGAAATAAATGTGTGAACTGAACATTGCACAAAACGTCACCACACAAAATGTCTATTAACAACAGACCACGGAGAAGAACATCATGCCCAAAAAAGAAAATGATTCCTATACAGAAATGTCTACAAATACACTAGGTGAAAGAAAAGTATTAGTTTTAAACCTTCAGAAAAAGGCCAGCTGCTTTTTTACCCATTTCCAATATTCAAAACACAAATATACATGGGATAACCCTAGTATCTAATAAACTGCTTTAGTCTCTTAGAAACAGATTTAACAGAACCAACAGTGATTACTATTTATTCACTTCAGCTCTTTTGCTATGCTATTATATATGTTTATTTTACACTGACTCTTTATTGTCAGTTTCCTCATTTATTAATATTACTGGACTACTTCACCCACTCTTAGAAAAAAACACCATATGTCAAAGAAAAACATCAACTGATGACTTTTATTCAATAGATAACGTGTGAGGCCTACTAAACACTCTGTAATGTTCTTGAATGAACACTGCCAAGAACTATCTTGTCTACCACGTGGAGGTTGGGAAAGGTTAAAGGAATTGTCCTAGTTCATATACCTGGAAATAACAGCTAGGAGTAAAACTCAATTTTCATGTTTCAATCTCAACTTACTTTCAAATGACAAGAGCTAGCCATATTTAACACCAGTGTCCAGGATGGGATAGCCATCAATGAAAAATAATGAACAATAAATTTTCTAGAGCAAACACCCAGAGGCTGAGGCTCACCTGCATGTGAGTGGGATAGGAGCTACCAGGAGCCTGAGCAGAAGGTGTGGGTGGTGAAGCAGGGGCAGCGGGGGTTGGTGCTGCGGCTGCTTGCGGGGTAGGTGCTGCCGCGGAATCCAGTGTGTAATTTTTAAAGGCCTCAATATCCTCAGGCCTAAGGAAGAGAAGGAATGCGTAAATACAGGGAGTTATAAGGCAAGTTTAGCTCCTAGAAAAGTAGAATTAGAAACCTTTAACTCCTATTTTCTCAATTCTGGGTTTAAATACTCCACCAAGCACATAAGTTCCACAAATTACCAAAGTACTACTCACTTCTCAACTGTGATGCAGATGATTGCTCCAACTGGAACATCTCTGGTACCTTCAGCCACAAGTATCTTTGCCATGTAACACTCCTCCAGGCTCTCAAATCCAACAGTGGCCTTATCAGTTTCGACCTTTTAACACAAAGCAGGAGCTTAAGCTCGTGCTACCAGTATGAAATTTATTAGATTGTGCCTAGAATCACACAATTCAACAGTCTGGTGAAGATGTGAAGATAAAGCCTCTTATTATAGATCTGAAAGGAATTATTTAAAAAAACCACCTTAGCTAAAAATCAGTCTGGCTAGTTGCTGACAGCATCTCTAATCAACCTTCTCTAATATCAGGTTGTAAAAACCATCTAAGTTTCTTAAGCAAAAAGAGTAAGTACCTATCCGGAAAGCGAACACTCAGTGTAGCTAAGCCAGTTCCTTCTGACTCATTTCCATATTTTAAACAACTTACCTCTGCAATTAGTTCACCCTCATTGATTTTTTCCCCTTCCTTTTTTTCCCAACGGGCTATGGTGCCTGCCTGCATTGTGGGGGAAAGAGAGGGCAATGGAACCTGGAGGAAAAAAGGAGAAACAATAAATTTAAAAAATGTTATCTCTCAGTCTGGTTTAATATTTCATTCAATTTTACTTAATGCGAAGAGTGTACGGAGTCTCATCTCATGCCGGGCACCGGGGACAGAAAGGGAGTTCCTGCCACCAGTTCTCCAGTGACAGGGTTCCTGCTCCACAATCCTGCAGGACTGACAGAGCACCTAATTCAGCAGACACTGCACAAATAGCTTCAGGTTTGGAACCCTTCTTTCAATGGACTAGACCAGGAGAGGGAAGCCTGGAATTCTTTCCCTTCAATAGAATAAACAGATCAGAAAGATAAGCTCAACAGCCAGAGCAAAGCTGGGTATTGGAGAAAGGACAAATGATACATACCAGGAACGGGGTGGAGGATCACTAAGGACTCAGAGAGAAGATTCCAACGCCAAGAAGTCTGCCCTGAAGGACAAACTGGCTCCCGTGAAGGGCAGGTCTGGGGCTCACCTTCTGATGCGGGGGCAGGCTGTAACAGCGGCGGCTAGGCGATCCCAAAAGCTGCAGCGCGAGGCGATTCCTCGGTGTGGCCCACGAGCTGGGGCTCCACCCGCAGAGTGCGCGGACCCTGCCATACCCCGCGGTCCCGCTGCTGCAACGAGCCGGAGCCGCGCCAGCCCGCGGGGTCACGCAGGGAGCTCCCGGGTCCTCCCGCAAGGCGGTCCACCGAGCCCCGAATCCTGCCCTTGGGGCCACATTCCGTGCCCGTCGAGCACAGACTCGCCACATACTGCCAGCGACCCCCACACCCCAAAACCAACGCCGTCTCCGGAGTGACCTCTCCAAGAGCAGTGCGGCGTTGCCGTCAGCCACACCGCGCAGCCGCACATTGTCGTAAAATGGGCTCCAAAAGGTTGGCGGCACCCCTCCCCAGACCAGAAATGGGTGGAACGTCAGCTGTTCTGCCGGTAGTAGGGTAACGGGTGGCCCACAGCGGGTAGGGGCGACTACTTTGGAGCCACGGGGGCAGGGGTGTTCCAGCGGAGGCAACGTAGGGGCAAGTTTGGGAGAAATGAGACGCAGGGAGGAGTAGGAAGGTGGAAGGGTCCTAAGGCATCTCAGGGTAAGACGGAGCCGCCAGGGAGGGGCCTAAAAAGGCGGCAAGAGCCGGCTACTAAAGGCAGAATGGTCTGAGAGGTGGGCTGAGGGGAGTGGCCAAGTTTTGAGAAAAGCGGAGTGGTGAGCGGGAGGACGCGCCTGATGCTGAGAGCCCGAGGCCAAGGGCGCGGTCTTGGGGCGCTGAGGAAGGTTTGGCGAGCGGAGCGGGTCAGCTCGTTTCTGTGGTGTAACCTCCCCCACCCCCGCTCCCGCCCTTCCTGACCCTTCCGTGCTCAGGTGTGGGCCTCACTCGGTGCAGTCTGCGGGAGGTTACAAAGCTTTAGTTTCGCGTTTGTAGCATAACCGGCAATCCCAGTGAACAGGTTTTCCAGCCAAATGAAGGGCAGCCAAACGGAAGGTTAGTTTCCCCATTCAGCTGTGCGGTAACGGGACTAAGCGTAGGAAGATACAAGGTTACAAAACAGATTTGCGTTTCTAATCTATAGAATCCCTTTAGATCGCAAAAAACTTCGTTATGCTTGACATATTTCTTTTTTTTTTTTTTTTAATTTTTAAAATGTTCATTCATATTTTGGGAGCCAGAGCGTGACGGGGAGGGGCAGAGACGGAGACAATCTGAAGCAGGCTCTAGGCTCCGAGCTATAGGGCTCAGGCGCTCTGTGAGATAACGACCTGAGGTGTAGTCCCACACTTACGACTGAGCCCCCCAGGTGCCCCTGTTATGCTTGAAGTATTTCATACCGAAACTAAACTATAACCCCGTGAGAGCGGGGAGCATGTCTATATTGTTCTTTGATGTATGCCCGGAGTTTAGTATAGTATCTGGTAAATAGTGGAGGTTGAGTTCGTGTGGTTTGAATTAAATGAAGTTACCTACAACATTTGTTAGGTACGCTTCTGTAGGATTATCATCCTGTAATTAAAAAAAAAACAAAAACCTCATTTCTGAGCTGCATTTAGATCTCTAAGTCCCCAGTGTACAGATGGTCATAGAACACCAAGAAAAAGAAAAAAAGGAAAAACCAACATTTGAAAATATGTCAGCCTTTGCTAGTAATTAAACATTTGGAAAATTAAAGACAGTACTATTTCATACTCAAATAGGAAACTGTAAAAAGTAAAAAAATGAGATGGCAGAGAAAGAGATGCAGTTGTTGAGTGGACTGAATAGTTGGTTGTTTTTTTTAATGAAGTTTGGTTTTCTTTTGTTATTTTATTATTTTTTTGATGTTTATTTATTTTTGAGAGAGAGAGAGAGGGAGACACAGAATCCGAAGCAGACTCCAGGCTCTAAGCTGTCAGCACAGAGCCATTCGCGGGGCTTGAACTCCACGAACCAAACTGCAAGATTAAGACCTGAGCTGAAGTTGGAGGCTTAACCAACTGAGCCACCCAGGTGCCCCTGGTTGTTTTAAATACACATTTTTGAAAGTCTCTAATGTCTCTTTTGCATTAAAGACTTTTGTCATACAGGGGCTCCTGGGTGGCTCTGTCAGTCGGTTGGGTGTCCGACTTCAGCTCTGGTCATAATCTCATGGCTCATGGGTTTGAGCCCCACGTTGGGCTCTGTGCTGACAGCTCAGAGCCTGGAGCCTGCTTCGGATTCTGGGTCTCCCTCTCTCTCTGCCCCTTTCCTGCTCACACTCTGTCTCTCCTTCAAAAATAAACATTTAAAAAAAAAAAGACTTTTGTTACATAGTTGATGCTCAGGTTCTTATTTGTTTGCACATTTACATATAATTTCAAAAGAAGTGCTAAGTCAATGAATTTTCTTTGACAGTAATAATGTTTTGTGCTTACATTTGAAATAACAACGGTAAAATGTCTATAGCAATGAAGTAATCCTTATCTCCGCTCCCCAAGTAATGAGTAAACATGTTACCAGGGAGATCACTTGAGGGAATGGACTTTCACTAAATGTAAATGGCTTTACTGATTAATTTCGGTCAATAAACACAAGTGAAAATGATGAATGGTATTTAGTTTGCAAACTCCATTTTATTCATGGTTTTTTCTGCTTTTTTAAAAATTAGTTCACAAATCTGGTACATACAGGCAGTTAAAAAACTGGTTATCACTTTGATAATCAGAAGCCTCTGGTATAACACAGTCTTCATGAAAACAAAACAGGGAGAATGCATGGTGGTAATCTCTTTGAAAGCAATGCTTGCAAACATCCATGTTTCTAAGAAAAATATAATTTTACATATATATTTTAAGCAAGCTATACCTCTTACATAAATTCAGACAATAGGAGTGTGCAATCATAATGCTTATTTTATGGAAAAAATGAAAATTATAATTATGCCATAATTGCTTTTCAGTAATTATTAGAGTCCTCTTGGATTTGATGTGTTTTCCCTAATTTTCAACTATCCTGGTCAAAAGGAGCTGAAATGGTACTAAGTAAGAATGCCAATAAGGAGAGTTTAACTCAAATTCTTTAGGTACAAATTATATAGTGTTTCAATTCTAGCTAATTTAGGGAACTGAGAATAGTTGTCAATTTTTAAATGATGACTTTTGAGGAACTGAGCTTTCTTCTAAACTAGTTTTTGTGAGAGGATCATTTTTTTTTTTAATCTAACAGGATTTAGAGGTTATTTAAGCTCAAGACATTCTAGTCCCTTGGTTTTTTCAAAGAGAATTTCAGCAGTGTCAGGATGGACTATCCCTCAAAAATGTCACTAGGGGACAGTTCTCTGAATAAATCAAGAGGCTTCTAGTGCAGCCAGAGTAACAAACAGGAATCAATTCAAACCAGAAGGAACCAAAGCACAACACTTCCTCACAAGGTTCTGGTCTTCAGAAACTGGAATGAGGATTGCCAATACACTGTACACAAGAATTACTGGAGTGACATCCTGTAATCCGGGTGTTTCGTTATTACCTGTGGCATAGGAGATTCATGAGCTAAAGGGGAAAAAATTATCTCCTTTTCTCCCCTGACTTCAACTTCAGATTTCTATAGAGGCACTAAGGCCATGCATCTCCTCTTCCAAAGGACAGAGCTATAAAAGCCAAATAAGGTGAAGGACTTTGGCATTTTTCTTCCATTCAATTTTCTCTGAAAAGTTAAATTCTCCATAACGGTAAGGACGTTTGCTCAAAGAAAACTGACAAGTAAAAACTAAAGAAACAGACATTCAAGATCAATTGTACTGGAAATACAGTAACGGATTTTGGCCTGACAACTCTCATGCTGTCTTATAGCAAAACACTAAAATTCATGCAACAGAGAAATTGGTGACATGAGGACTTTTACTCCAGACTTCCTGGGGGAAAAAACACTCAGAATATACTGTTTTCTTCTGTTTGCTTCATAATGTATTATTCTTGCTTTTGACTGACTGTCCCAAACTTTCCCAGTCATTTTTGATGAGAAATTCTTCAAAAGGAGAAGATCAAGCGAACTTACTGAAAGATATCAGGTATCTTATGAGCTCCTTCCATCTGCTAGAGGAGCAATCAAATAGATTATGTAAAACTACCTCCACAACATGAAACTACCTCCACAAGGAAAATGGCAGGTAGAATTAGAACCAGGAGTTAGTTGTCATCAGCATACTTGTAACAAAATAAAGCTTGTTCTGAAACCACAAGGGCTAGGAGAAGAGCCTGTATAAAAGCTACTGGGTTCTCTAGAAAATGGATACAGTATACGGAATGTGAGAAGATACAGAACTCACACTCAAGTTACAAAAATAGACATGGTTCTCAGACAAAAGGCAAATGAGTACAAAAGAATTCTCCAAACATGAACTATTTTTAAAAGACACATCTATATAAAACAACAAAATGTCATTTCAGAGCTCCAGTGAGTAGTTTGTTAAAACAGTTGGAAAAGGGAGATGAAATAGAGACAGACAGATCAAGAACCCAGAACTGACATGTCTGACTCTTCTGGTTGGCAGTGGTCACAGGCTGACTGCTTTGGGGAATGAATATGTGTGTGTGTGTGTGTGTGTGTGTGTGTGTGTGTGTGTGTGTACATACATATATATACATATGGCTGATTAGTTGATGGTGTTTGGTAAGTGACTGAGAAAACCCTAGTTATTCAGTAATCTCTGAAAGTTTAACTCTTCTTTTAGCTTCTACACTGGACAGTGTTGCACATGAGAAAGGATTCTAGGTTTTTTACCCAGAATCAACCCTGCCATTCACAACTCATGCTCCATGCCCCATGGTTCCTATTGTGCCCTAAAGGATCAACCTAGACTAAATATATAATAGAAAATAACTCTGGCCTTGAAATGAGGAGGGGCAGACCAGTGACTCATGCTCAGTACTCATAAATCACAAATACCAAAATTAATGGTCTGTCTCCTTTTGACTGCAGAGGAGATGCCACGAGCTACAGGAAGTCATGAGAGAAAGAAAGTCAAGAAAATATGGGTAGCAGCACCTTTCCATACCCGCCTGGATTTTTAAGGAGACTTTAAACTCCTTTTTCCTTTCAAACACAAAGTTCATCAGTTGGAAGGGGAAAACATGGCTCTACAGTGACAGAGTCCCTAGAGAAAACTGGCAGTACATGAAACATGCCCTCCATGGGCTAAAGGACAAGTTGCAGAACCAGTTAAGACACAAGAGGCAGCCAAAGGTCTTCCTCAATCGCGGTTTTAGCAAGTATAGCACAATATGGGCTTTTTCCATCCAGTCAACAGTTCAGCACCATCCATGTCCGGTCCAAAAAATTCCTGAAGAGTGGGTTTTCATCTTTGGTACCGCCTCATGAGTTATTCTTGGTTTGCAATAGCTGCAAAGAAGCAAAAAAGCTGGTACCTTTGCCTTGTCTGTGAGTACAAATGCTGGGACTCTGATTGCTGCAACCATTGAGGCCAATTAAAATAAAACTGTAACACACAGGAGTGATGCATCCAATTCCCAGGTTCCAGATAATAGCAGCCATGCCCCTACAGGAGCGGGATCATCCATTCCCATTGGTTAAGGCCTTTGGTTTGTTGTCCTCAGAGTAGAATAAAACACTGTGTTCCCACGGACAAGGAACTCCAGATGGACCCATGGTCTACAGTTGACAGGGGTTTTAAAAAATGTACTACATATACCAGGCACAGAAACAGCACTGGCCTGGGGCTGTTACACTTGGAGAAGCTTCTGTTTTGGTAGCACGAACTAGAAACTTCTTAGTGTATTCTGGTTTTAGTCCTCTTTCCTGAGTGAAACAGCCAGGGGGTGCCAAGTTCCACAAGCCCCCAGTCTAATACTCAGCATTAATTCTCTCCATGGTCTTCTTCCACCCAGGCTACAATTTTCCCTTCCCAACCAGGGATGGCATCGTCATCGTGGAAAACCTAGAGGAAGAAAAAGAAGCCACAGTGAAAAAATAACAGGATAAGACAGTGACTCTCACTAGAAAACTGCTGCTGCTAAAAGTAAGATCTCAAACATAAAGGATAAGAAAATATAGAGAAAAGCCTGAAGCTAGAGGCTATGTCCCTTTGGTTCTGTCCCTAAAGTTATAACTACATATTTATGTATTTAATATTTTTAATGCATGCAATACATTATTATATGTTATTATGTACTATATATTCTTAGTTCTACATCTATGAAATGGTAAAAGCATCCCTAACTCTGCTTTGCTCATGGAGATCAATAAGATTTAATATATTACTAACCATGAAGCACTTTGGGCTCCTTGGGAGAAAGCAGCAGCATAAGCATTACACAAGTGAGAAAGGGGAAAATTTCGGTCCCAAGTATTATAAAGAAAGGGTTAGAAAGAAGACCAAAAGAACATGCAGTTCTTTTTATTCATTCATTCAATGAATTTCTTAAGCCACCAATACAACAGGGCTATTAAAGCATGTTGAGGAAATATTTATGAAATAAAACATCAGCTTTAATCACAATGCAACCACTTGTAATATGTCAGAACCCAGAATTCTCTTCCCTGTATATGGCAGATGGATTATAAAGAGAGGCGTAGGCTAAGAATATAGTCAAGGAGTTGAGAATAAGCATAGGTGATTTTCTAGAAGTTCCTCATTTTCATTATCTGAGAAACTACCATCACAATGTACAGTTCCATATATTCATACCTATTTTACTCTATGTAGGAAGCAGAAAGGTTTCTAAGATTTGACTGCACATAGAAAAGGGACCCCCCAACCAGGCTTTTGTTCAAGCTTAGGTCCTTTCCTTAGTAAAATCAGTAACTGTATCCAAGTCTGGTCAAAGTGGTTAAGTCCTTGAAGCGAAGAAGCTGTCAACTCCTTGTGCAATTCCCTGACCATCTAGGTCTAGGGTAATCAGACTGTGGTCTGAGGCTCTGGGAAATTCCGCTGACCTGGTTAGGGAACTCGGGTACTGCTGGGTATCAGTCCCTGAGGAGGTGGCTCTGGGAATCAGCTGCACACCACCCAGACTCCCCTCGGATTCTGTACCTCCTCTTTGACAGTGCCAAACTCAGGATCCAGCGCTTTAAAATGATACCGGTGATTCCCCTCCCGGTCAATGGCTGCTTTAAAATCCTTTAGTGTCACCTCCCCCAACCTGCAACAAAAGGCAAGAGTGCTAAAACAGACTGTTCATCAGTAGGCTGGAAAGATGAGACGTTAGCTTTAAACCCAGGCCCCTGCCAAAGACTCTCCAGGAAAAAACAGCATGGCCTTGTTAGGTCCCTGCCCCTGATAACCCAGACAATTCTACAAGAGCAGAGCTGAGGGAGCCAGTCACCATGAGGGAATGAGAATGGCATTCCATCTGGGGTGATCTGGGAATTTAAAAGAGATGTATTGTTTCAGCAGCAGCCAAATTACTTTTCCCTGTTTTACTCTGGAAATAAGACATGCGGTCTCGGAGATCTAATTTGCTGAGCCATCAATATGTCTAAGTTCTCTGATTTCCTTCTCTGCAACAATGTTCCATTTCACCATCTTCATCCTTCCAGCTTCAGAAAGCTCCCCTCTAGCCCACAACAAGTAAGCAAACTCTCTAGGAAAGGGGCAGCCTACTCCTTCTCTCAGTAGTTGGTTCCAGAGTTAAAAAAAAAAAAAAAATCTTTCTTTCAAAGCCATTTGCCTTACAAGGGAGCATAAATGAATGTTTGAAGGCTGTTAATGTGAATTCTCAACTGCTCAGATGCAGTCATCAGACAGTACCAAGATCAGTGAGGAACAGCCTGGAGGGCTAGTGTGTGATCTATGGCTATCAGCGGAGCTATTTTATGAGCCCTTAAAAAAATTATTTTTCCTAACTTGGAACATATCTGTGTATCAGGACTGGAAGTGCTATTACGGTGTCTGTACCCAGAAGCAGATCAAGACATGTCCCTTGTAGTGCCGCTGGTTAGTGGTAACAATGAGACTAGAACCCTGATCCTGTATTCTTACTGCACTGTACTGATTCTCAAACACTGCTCAGATGGTTGCATGGGCAGTAACTACTGATTCTGCCTCCTGTCCTTTTTAAAAGAGGAATAACGATCCCAGAATCTCACCTCTTTGGTATATTGACCATGAAGGGTGTAAGTGACCGGTCAGTGAAATAGAGCACTTTAGTGCAGGTGCTGCTGACAGCCGGAGAGCTCTGTGAGTGAGGCAACTCTGCAATCAGAGAAAGACTCTATGGTCAGAACCGAATGTGCTCCCAACCATCCCTCATTTCCAGTTATTCAGAGTGTCCCAGGAGAAGGAAGCTGCCTGAGGTCACAGCACAGCTTTCACACCCTTGCAAAACACCACGTCCACAGGGCGTGAGCCACAGGAAGTCACCACTGAGGCCACAAAGCCAGGAGGTGCTTCGGACATGGACACTATCATGAAGCCATTTCTCACCCGTTCCAGGTTATTTCTAGCAGGGAACAGGAACTTTCCTGACAGGCATTGTTGCTCAGAGTCAAAAGAGGTCAAAGAAGCCAGGCAAGATTTCAGCAAAGGAAGAATGGACGCAATAGCAGGAGCTACAGACACAGCCAACATTCAGACAGCGGGAGAAAATGCTCATGCAATCCACGGACAGAGAAATGAGCAGGGACGAGAATCACAGGAGCACAGTAACGTTAGAAACTGAGATTCCAAGGGGCCTTATGCTTCCTGTACCAAAGGTACGAGACCAGGGTGCCTGGGTGGCTCAGCTGGTTAAGTGACCACCTGTGCTGACAGCACAGAGCCTGCGTGGGAGTCTCTCTCTCCCTCTCTTTCTCTGTCCTTCTCCTGCTAGCATGCTCTCTCTCTCTCAAAATAAATAAATAAACTTAAAAAAATAAAAATAAAGGTACAAGACCTACCTTATCTCTTGGCTACACAGGATCTATATGTGTGGGTCCCATGGTTTTTAACTCAAATTCCTTGGTCCACATCTTATCTCTACCCTTTGTATAGGTACTTAAGGAAAATTTTTAATTAATAAGTACCTATGATTATGACTTTAATAGGAGAAAAGACTAATTAGGAAACTTTTATCATAAGAACGAACAATTATTGTTGTATCTTATAATCTACTTAATGTAATTGTTATAATACTAAAATCTCTCCTGCAATTCCACTTACACATATTTTCTTAACTTATTCTAGGCATTTCAACATCCTTGTCATATCTGAATCTACTCTTGCGTAGACACTGATGGACTCTTAACAGTGGCTTGCGTCTTTCTTGCTTTTGTGGATGTCTCCTAATTTACTACTGAATGTCAGACATCATATGTAAGACAGTAGAGAGCGACTTACAAAATGTTTTTGTTTAGAAATGCGCACACTGCTTGTTCCCCAGCCATTAGTAGGGATTGTTAATCTAGACAGGAACTGAGCTGGGATTGGGATTTTTGTTAAGGTTACTTTTGGTGTACCACCATCTTTAAATTCCTCTAGAGTTATGTTTATTTAAAAATAGATTTAAAGGGATGGGGCGCCTGGGTGGCGCAGTCGGTTAAGCGTCCGACTTCAGCCAGGTCACGATCTCGCGGTCCGTGAGTTCGAGCCCCGCGTCAGGCTCTGGGCTGATGGCTCGGAGCCTGGAGCCTGTTTCCGATTCTGTGTCTCCCTCTCTCTCTGCCCCTCCCCCGTTCATGCTCTGTCTCTCTCTGTCCCAAAAATAAATAAAAAACGTTGAAAAAAAAAAATTTTTAAAAAATAAAAAAATTAAAAAAAAAAAAAACAGATTTAAAGGTGCGCCTGGGTGGCTCAGTCGGTTAAGCGTCCGACTTCAGCTCAGGTCACGATCTCACGGTCCGTGAGTTCGAGCCCTGCGTCAGGCTCTGGGCTGATGGCCCAGAGCCTGGAGCCTGCTTCCGATTCTGTGTCTCCCTCTCTCTCTGCTCTTCCCCCGTTCATGCTCTGTCTCTCTCTGTCTCAAAAATAAATAAACGTTAAAAAAAAAATTAAAAAAAAAAACAACCAGATTTAAAAAATAAATAAAAATAAAAGGATTCACCCAACTTCTATCCTTTTGTGTCTGACATCATTCACTTAACAGAACGTTTTCAAGGTTTATCCATGTTACAACATGTTATCGGTGCTTCATTCCTTTCTGTGGACGGATAATATTCCATTGTCTGCACGTGCCAGACTTTGTTGATCCATTCTTTGAGTAATGAACATTTGGGTTGTTTCTACCTTTTAGCTATTGTGAATAATGCTATGTACAAGTTGTTTTTTTTTTTTTTTTTTTAATTCTTGCCTTTAGTTCTTTTGAGTATTGACACCTAGGAATGGAATTGCTGGCTCATATAGTAATTCTATATTTAGGTTTTTGAGGAACCACCAAACTTTTCCACAGCAGCTGTATCATTTTATATCCCCACCAGCAATGCATGAGCATTCCAATTTCTCAACATCCTCAATACTTATTTTCCATTTCTTTAGAACCACCTAGTGAGCGTGAAGTGGTAGCTCACTGTAGTTTTGATGTGCATTCCCTAATGACTAATGGTTTTTTGTTTTGTTTTGTTTTTCTTTAAGTTTTTATTTATTTATTTTGAGAGAGAGAGGGAGAGAGAGAGAGCAAGAGAGCGCACCCGCCAGCCGAGCCAGGTAGGGGCAGAGATAGAGGGAGAGAGAGAATCCCAAGCAGGTTGCACACCCCAGCACAGAGCTGGATGTAAGGCTCAAACTCATGAACCGGGAGATCATGACCTGAGCTGAAATCAAGCTCAACCGACTGAGCCACCCAGGAACCCCGCCCCCACCCCCCAACCTCCAGTGACTAATCCTTTTAAGCATCTTTGGATGCTTTGGAGAAATGACTTTAGAGAAGTGACTATTCAAATCCTTTGCTTATTTGTTACTGAATTTGTCTTTTGTTGTTAAGTTGTAGGAATTTTTTAGATATTTTGTATCCTAGACATGATTTTCAAATATTTTCTCCTATTCTCTTTGCCTTTTCACTTTCTTGATAGTGTCCTTTGATGCAAAAAAGTCTTTAATTTTGATGAAGTCTAATTTCCCTATTTTTCCTTTTGTTGCTCATGCTTTTGATATCTGAGAACCCAAGCTCATAAATATTTTCCGTATGTTTTCTTCTAAGAGTTTTATAGCTTTAGCTCTTATATTTGTATCAATGATCCATTTGTAGTTACTTTTTGTACATGTACTTTATGTACATGGTGTGAGGTAGGGGTCCATCTCTGTTCTTTTGCATGTGGATACCCAGTTGTCCTAGCGCCATTTGTTGAAGAGACTCTTTGCTGGTCAAATGACCACAGACTTAAAGATTTTATGTGAATTCTCAATTCTATTCCACTAGTCTATTGTATCACTCTCTACCTTTGAAATAATTATTATTGTTTTCCCTTAGAGTGAAAGTTCAGAAAAGAAGTAAATTCAGAGAGAGGATTACTCTTTCAGGAGATTTGCCTGTGATAAAAAAGGAGAAAGACAGGGTATAGCCAGAGGGGAATACCTGGAAGGTATTTTGAGACAATTAACATTTGCCTTGCACCTCTCACATGCCACACACTACACCAGATTATTTGCATACAATATTTCATTTAAAGTGCATAATCCTTAAAGATTTTCTCCAATTCATGAACAAGGAAACTAAAATGCAGTCATGTTAATTTAACACCCTTGCCTGTGGTCACATACCCTGCTGAGAGCCAAAACTGCACCCCAGATCTGTTGGACTTCATACACCATATTTTTCCCACTCTATAGTTTTATATCCAGTTTTGGACATGAGTTTTAAGTGCCCTTCTACCTACAGGGAGATACCTAGTTGTCATTCAAAAATATAGCTCTGAAGTTCAGAAAAGGGCTGGAGTTAGAGACTAAAGTTTAAAAATAATCAGCACATAAGAGTATGTAAGCCATGGTAGTGGAAGGGATCACCAAAAGAAAATATGAAAAAGCCGAGGTCTAGACCTCCTATGGATCCCAGGGCACACCAACATTCAACAGTTCGACAGAGAAGAGGAGAGGAGAGAAGAGAAGAGAAGAGAAGAGAAGAGAAGAGAAGAGAAGAGAAGGAGATCATATCTAGTTCACTAGACAGCACACGCCAAAAGGGCAAGTACCAAGTCTATTTTGTTTCTTCCTGTACCTCGAACGTCTAACATGGCGCTACACAATGGATGCTCGATAAATATTTGTTGAATGCATAATTGGTTGGCACTGAAGTTAAAGAGGAAGAATGTTTACAGAAGGAGACTATTCAAGAATAGCAAATGCTTTTGAGCAGTCAGTGGAAGATAAGGTTTGAAAAGTAACCACTTTGATGAGGCAACAAGAAAGTCAACAGTGAGTCAATAAAAAGAACATTAAGTGGATTAAGTGAGTAAAAGTCCAGCTGATGGCTTGAGAGTGAATAGGAAGAAAGGATGCAAAAAGAACAAGTGTGGACTGTTCTTTCAAAGTTTGATGTAGGGGAATAAAAGAAGAAAGTCAGTAGCTAGAGGGCTTGTGAGTTACACACTCACTTCTCATTTTCGGAGAAGAGACTATTTAGCTTATTTGTGAATACAGAAATTAGATTAACGCCCTGGTTTACGAGCAGCCGGGGATTTATTTGCAGGGGATAAGTACTGCATATACACAAAAGGGTTTTTCCAGGAAGGGAGGAATTTTTCAGACTTAAAAAATAATTTTCCAAATATTTAGACTTGTCTACATTGGGAGTTTATATTAGCCTAAAGAAAGTACTGCAGAGGATAACAATAAAATAAAAAGTCCCTCAAGAAAACAGAAATGACTGTTTCAAAACAATGCTAGAAAAAGAAATTAAAACAGGAATTGAAGAGAAAAGAAGTTAGTACCAAGTAATCTTGGTACTAATATAATTAGATATCTGGAGGCTTAGATGTTATTTTATTTACTCTACAAAAAATATTTTACCTTTCATATTTTTGCAAATATCTTTAAGTGTTTTACTTTAGGTGTTGTTTATTCATCTGGTTTTCAAAACATATACATATGTGTGTGTGTGTGTGTGTGTATGTATGTAACATACAAGACTGGTTATGGTCAGCTTTTCACTATTTGGTTTTTGTAGATTATTATTTACTTTTATATTTGGCCTGAATACACTATAAAAGATAATAAAAGGTGAGCTTTATTAAACCAAAAGGTAAGATACACGATAAAAGAGAAATCACCAGGCAGGTTTGATTACCAACATAATTATGAACGGGGAAAGAAATGTAACGACAGGGTTTAGAGCAGGTTAAATTACTTCTTAGGCAGGGCCACTAGATGGCGCAAATCCTTCGTGGGACTTAAACTGAAAGACCAGGGCACCTAGTGTTAAGGAAAATCTCCAAAGAAATTAAACATCTTGCCTCTAGGAAGAACTGGAAATTTCCTATGCTATTTGGGACTGTGTGTTTTTGTTGTTTTACGTTTTTCTTTGTTCAATGTAAATGTTTTGATCGTGTATATTTTCCAAAGAGATTTTAGCCTGAGTCAGCAGCATCTTGCACGTGGTTAAATGGTACTTGGGGTGATGGTAGTGATGATGACGGTATGTGTCTCCATAGTTCTAGAAGTAACTTGATTCAACTGTATTGCTATAGCAACAACATAAGAGTGAAGTACTACAAGAAAAATTCTGTTCTCAACATGTTAGTAGTGAGAAAAATACTAAATTTCTGATCTAATATGCTACGAGTCCTTACTGAACAATAAGGTGTACTTACTTGAATTAGGGGGCCAGGATTCCCGGTATTCACTACCTGCTTGAGTTCTTGGTAACTTGCCCCGAACCTGAGGAGCCACACAAAAATCCTAAAATGATCAGCAGTAGAATTTATCCAAGAAATTTAAATCATAAAAGTACATCTAAAATATATACTTTCCTACCACATCTTCCACAGTATACCAAATTAGACACATTTAGCCTAATATTAATGATGTACATTTGTAACAGGCTTTCTAGGTTCCAGTGCATTTTCCCACATATTTCCACATCCAGTGCTGAGCTCATTCAGGGGAAAAGGGGAAGGGGAATAAGCAGTAAAGAGAGACCCTGTGGGGTCAAGAACCACCATTCCTTAGACACTTAGGCAATTTCTAGGAGCAAGAGTAATCATGAACTCCCTTCCTGGAGAGTCACACCATGACGAAGAGTCCACTCCACTGAGAGGAAAACCAAAGAGAAAAGCAGCCACAAACTCTGACAGGATCAGCGTCTTTAGCCCTGCCTTTATCTCAATTAAACCTGATGAAACGGAGTTCTGTGGGAGCCTGCCTAAGAGAAACACCACAGAAAGAGGATTACCCTTCTGTCTTGTTTCTTCTGGCTCTCCATGGCATGCAGGCGCTCCATAAGGCTGGAGATGCCCTGTTCCAAGCTGTCAATGGTATGGTGCTGAGGATCGTGGCCACTGAAGCTATTGCGCAGGCTTCGGAGGGCATCACGAACCAGCTGCAGATCGCTGGTCTGTGGGCAGAAAGGAGGTCACACTGACGTGGTGCAGTGCCGTATTCTTAACCGTGTCCCAGCCGCCGGGCTTACGACGGTAGAGGAGAGAGGCTTCCAGGATAGATCTTTTATTTTCGAGGGAGGAGGTGTGAATTTAAGAAATGTTCCTCCACAGGAGTTTGCCCACTAATTCTTAATTAGGGCTTCACACCTTCACACACCCAACAGATGCAAGACTTAGGGAACTGGGGTACCAAAGGCCTAGTGCGCTGGCAATGGCCAGGCTACTCTTGTGGTTTTAGCTGGAAGTGGAGGTCTGCACTCAAATCCTAAGAACCTACCCCTTTGTGAGTGATGGAAGCAGCTCCTTTTCCTGCCGCTGGAAGGAAAAAACCATTGCTTTGAGAGTTGTGTCTGTTGTAGCTGGTCACCTATAGCAGCAAGAAGACATGATGCTTGCTGTAAGGGACACTGCAAACCAAGATGCCCTGTCTTATACTGATTCACACTGATCACTTCCTGACAGTGTATCGTGGTATATTTGTTCATGTCTCTCTCAGAATGTAAGCCTGGAATGGGCGCAAAGACGTTTTCCCCCTTCTGTTCACTGCTGTAACCCCGGTACCCGACACTTCGTAGGCAGTGCTGCACGAACAATGAGCAAAATGGTAACCTCATCCCGGAGGGCCCCAAGCTAGCCTCAGCCTGGCCACCGGAAGGCCTGAGAATGGGGCTCCAGCACCTCCAGACTTCACTTTAGTGATTAAAAAAAAGAACAGTGACTAATATTTTTTGAGCCTGACTTTGTGCCAGGTGGATCTATCAGGACTATCCTTTTTCCATATGCGTCTTATCCCTAAGGCTCAGAAGCTAAGCAAAGCAAGGTCACACAACGGTAAAAAGTGTGGAAAGCTGGAATTTGAAACCAGATTTTCTTAGTCTGAAACCAGCACTCTTTTTACTTGTTTTCAGTTTTGTTTATTTACGTAAACTGTACATCCAACATGGGGGCCGAACTCTCGACCCCGAGATCAAGAGTCGCATACCCTTCCGACTGAGCCAGCCAGGCGCCTCTGGAACCTGCCACTCTTAACCCTCTCACCAGACAAACAGCCTCCTAACAAACCAACCTGCAGCCTTGGTTTCAGCCCTGAGTCAGAAAGAGTATCTCCCTCTTTGCCCTTGCAGATGCAGGAGGGGGGACCCCGAGCCGGGGGTTACCTCATCTGCCTCTCTTTTCATACAGTGAGCCAAAAGGACGTCTTTGTGTTCTAGCTCCCGCTCTAGATCCACCTGCAAATCAGAAACTAAATCAGAAAAGGATTTTCTCGGGCAGAAGGGGAAGGAAGCCAGTGGCTGACTGTGTCCCCACCTGCTGGTAACTGGCCTCAGAGAGTTTCCGGAGTGCGTCTTCCAACTTAGCCTGGTGCTGCTGAAGGAGGCGCTCCTTCTGCCCCAGCTCTTTCTGCAATAGAGACAGAGCTTGCAGATGTGTGGCAAAGCCAAGGATGCCCAACAGTTCCCTGTGGGCCACGCAAGTTCACTTGAGCAAAGTCGAGCCTCAGGGGGAGGAGTCTTTCCCCCGAAGCTACACAGAAGACATCGCACACCGTAGTAATGTTACCCAGTGCAAAGGCTTCTTGGAAAAGTAAGGAGGAAGGGAACTACCATCTGTAGGAGGACCACTACGTGCCATCCGTGCTAGTTAGGCAGAAAGGTGAAGACTGCAGTTTGCAGACAACTAGCTCTGGACTCCTCTCAGACATGCTATCTATTCTTCAGGGTGACTGAATCAAAGGAACACAGAAAAAGATTTCCTTGCTATCTACTCTTCAGGGTGACTGAATCAAAGGAACACAGAAGATTTCCTTGCGAAAAAGCAACAATGAGAACACAGTACTTAAGAACTCTTTGAACAACAGCAACAGTAGGCTGTTCATAAAAGGTCTAATGGAAATCATTTCCAAACTCATAAACGTTCTTACTTTATAGTCTCCCAAGAGCCGGTTCCTCTCATCGAGCTTCCTCTGCAGATCCACCTACAAGAAGAAAAAGAATTAACTGGCACAGAGATATTGTCTACCAACCCCAGTAGGAAACCAGCTACTTAGTAACCAGAGTGGATGTTGGCAGTTAGAGTATACAGCACAGAGAGGGCAAGGTTATGGTAAAAACACACAGCTGCTCTCCGTGTCTTGAGTGAGATAATCAAACTCTCAAACCACAATTTAGCCTCTCAGTGTCCTCAAAGTTGAAAGGCTCAAGGCCGATGTAGTATGGGCTTTCAGCCAGGAACAGAGATGAGTGTGACAGGAAATAAAAATAATTGCAGACACTGAGGGCAGGCATCCCAGAAATAAGATAAGAGACATTAGGGTGGCAGATGTAATAAGACTTCATGCAGCATCCGATTTTGCTACTGGGGCTCAGTGAGGTCAGAGTTCATTCATTTAATTTACATTCTGGTTGTGTAGCTCGTCTTTGTCCATATTTGCCCTCAGCAGTTCCTGTTTGAGCTGAAGAACAGATGTGTCCTGCTGAGTCAGCCTCTGCTGCAAGGCATCCTGGGGGAAAAGAGCATACTCACTATTACTGTGGTCCCAATTAGTCAGTCAGCCATTTGTCACTCTAAGGTTTAACCCCTTGACTGCATATCCAGCATTAATTCTGGAAAACTAGGAGACAAAAAGAGGGGTCTTGCTACAAGGAGATGAAGAGGAATTTTTCTGTCCCCTCCCAGGATGCTAGCAACCACTGTCTCACCTAGCTGACGGAAACCTGATTTTTCCTCCACCCATTACTCACCCCTACCCGCCACTGCAATCCTGACAGCATGATGTCCTAGAGAATCAGTGGCCTCTGGGATCAGATAGATCTAGATTCAAATTTCAAGTCCACCACCTTCACGACAGTGACCATGGACAATGCCTTCTCCTTCCTTCCACCCTGGCTTTCAAATCCTGGGCACATAACTACTAAGGCGCTCTTTTCCTTCTTTGCCATTCCCTAGAGGGCTGGGCCCTATTGCCGCCTCCTACCCTATTCATATGGAACCCCTGGAATCACTCCCACCTTGCCTTCCAGAGCCCTGCTCCCATTGCCTTCCAATTCCTAGTGTGGACTGGGATTGGGATTATATTTCCATGCTCAGAACTATCACTGGGACTGATGGTTTCTCTTCCCAGTGTCCTACAATCTTACCAGCTTTAGGGTGTCTTTCTCTCAACTTGGACCCTCTTGTTTCCTACCAAGCCTAAGAAAAGGTTGGTTGTACACACTTAAAAGAGTCAGCAAGAACACATTTCTCCAACCATCATGACTTCAAATGGAACTAATGGACTGCAGTGTATTTACCCTGACTTTTCTCTCTTTACAGACTGCAAAGAAATGGTGCAGGCTCTGGAGAATGTGAGAGCCCATTCTTTTTTCTTTTTTTTTAAATTAAAAAATTTTTTTTTAATTTTTGAGACAGACAGACAGACACATACACACACACACACACAGAGAAAGAGCTGGAGAGGGGCAGAGAGAGAGAGAGAGAGAGAGAGAGAGAGAGAATGAATATCTGAAGCAGGCTCCAGGCTCTGAGCTGTCAGCACAGAGCCTGACGCGGGGCTTGAATCCACGAACCATGAGATCATGACCTGAGCCCAAGTTGGATGCTTAACCTACAGAGCCACCCAGGTGCCCCGTGAGAGCCCCTTAACTGTGCTGTCAGCCATGACAGTACATGGCAAAGGTAGTCCCAGATGCCCTGGGCATCAGCAGTTCAGAGGAACATTTCCCAAAGTGTGCTCTATGGGATGTTAGTACATGCTGCAGGGGAGAAAAGGCACTTCTGTGGTTAAGAATTCCAAACTCTTGGGGCAGCTGGGTGGCTCAGTTGGTTAATCATCCAACTTTGGCTCAGGTCATGATCTCATGGTTTGTGAGTATGAGCCCTGCATTGGGCTGCTTGGGATTCTCTCTCTCCCTCTCTCTATCCCTCCCCCGCTTGTCTCTCTCTCTCTCTCTCAAAATCAATAAATAAACTTAAAAAAAAAAAAGAATTCCAAACTCTTTTTAGGCCAACCTTTTTATGACAGATTTTCTCAGGTCCTTTAATAGGCTGTTATTCACTGGGACTCTTCAAGCCTACAGCGCATTTCTCAAACTTATTTAAGCACAGAACACATTTTTCTGAAGTATCTCAAAGGACTAAGGCTACAAAACATACTCTGACAAACGTAGCTGAGTTACACTCTAGTCCAGCCTATGGATGGGAGTGTAGGGACGAGGGGAAAAGCAACAGCTTAAGAACATCCTTTTCTACTGCTAGGTGTTTCTTCAACAGGCACACTCCCACTGGGGTGAAACAACACCTATTCAAGACTGTTAGTTAGAGCACTGTTTGTATCACCAAAGACTGGAAATAACCTAAAAGACCAACAACAGGAACTGACTAAATTATCATATATACATACACTGGCATACTAAGTGGCCATGAAAGACTTAGGAAGGTCTTTACGTACTAAAACAGAATGATCTCCAAGATACGCTGCTAGATGGAAAAAGAGCAACGTTTCAAGCTGTATGTATGTATTGTATACTGTTATGGGGGGAGGGGTTATATACATACATATTTATTGATAACTGATAAGTTACCTCCAGGAAAGAGAACTAGGTGACTGGGGCAGACAGGGCTGGAAGACAGACTTTTCAAGGATTATCCTTTTATACCTTCCTCACTTTAAACCATGTCATAGTATTAACTATTCAATGGGGTGCCTGGGCAGCTTTAGTAGGTTAAATGTCCGACCTCCGCTTAGGTCATGATCTCACGGTTCGTGGTCAAGCCCCACACTGGGCTCTGTGCTGACAGCTCAGAGCCTGGAACCTGCTTCGGATTCTGTGTCTCCCTCCCTTTCTGCCCCTCCCTTGCTCACGCACCTCCCTGCTCGTGAATGTGCACTCTATCAAAAAATAAACATTAAAAAAATTTTAAATATAGTATTTACTATTCAAAAATGAAGTAAGTTAAATTTTTAAGAAGACAGTTTTCTTTAGAATGGAAGAAAACTGTAAAAACTGATTGTTTTTACGTATAAAACTACCAGGGTGGCACAGTACCATGGGTCCTGACTACCAGAAATAAGCCTCAACAAAACAAAGGTATTTTCCTCAACATTTCACTTCCCATCCACAAAGCACTTGGCTTTACTAATACCCCACAGCCCGTTAAAGGCTCCAGCAAATGTATATAAGGCCATAGGACCCAACTACCCTCCTACTACCTACTCTCAGCAGTAGACAACTTTACCAGGTAGAGTTTATTTAAAGAGTGAAATGTCTTCCTTTTTACCTTTATCCCCTGTAAGTTTCTGGCTTCTTGTTTACATTTCAGCAGCTCCTTCTGCAAACCAAATATAGTTAGATCAGATGGTAGCGTCTGGGTTGCTTCAGAAGCATTACCTCATTCTGTCAGTAAGAACGCAAAACTCAGATAACCAGTCCACAAAAAATTAAGCCTCTACTGAAGCAGAAAGCAGGTCTGCTCCAGTCAGTAGTAAAGGCTGACTCATAGAGACATGAAGGAGACCTATTCTATTCTTCCCTGAGGTACCCGGGCTCAAATGCAGGTAGAGGAGAGTCCTCCAAGAAAGAAGACACCGTCCATTCCCATAGGCTCTCATTGCTACAGTTAGCACTCTTCACTGTCAGGCAAACTTCATCATAATAACCTAAATCCCCCTTACTGACATATACAATCATATCTTAACATGCCTGCCCCAATGTCATTTGTTCAGCAAAGGGTCAGAGTGCTTCTGATTCCCCAAGTAGGCATTATTCTTTGTAAACTCAACAAAAACACATTTAGCCCAATGATGAAATACTAATTATCCCTCCCTTATAATAGATTAGATGTATGTACATAATTGTCACTAGGAAAGAGATTTTAGGAGAGGAATACCCATAACCGAGACCCTACCCTCTTCTTTTCCTATTGCATCACATCAAGAGTTTGGAATTAACATATCTAAAATGGGGATTCGTAACATGTGCTCCACAGATGGGCTCCAAAGTTACTCTATTAAAAATTCAAGTCAGCAAGTATGTGTGTATGCACTCATACATATTCCTGGGGAGAGGGTTCATGGCTTTACTCATATACCTAGAACACCAACAAATTAAAAACCCACTGAACTAAAAGCATTCTGGGAAGAAATCATTATAAAAAAACTATACTGGGCTATAGTTAGTAATACTGTATGGTGTAGTTGAAAGTTGATTAAGAGAGTAAATGTTAAAAGTTCTCACTGAAAGAAGAAAATGTGTACCTGTGTGGTGATGGATGTTAACTGGACTTATACTGGTGATCATTTCATAATATATACATATATCAAATTAATATGTTATACACCTGAATCTAATGTAATGTTGTATGTCAACTATAAAAAAAAAGACCGTACTAATATTAGATCCGTTTTTAGTTAAAAAAGAAAAATTATGGGGCACTTGGGTGGCTCAACTGGTTAAGCATCAGACTTTGGCTCAACTCATGATCTGAAGGTTTGTGAGTTCAAGCCTCGTGTCGGGCTCTGCGCAGACAGCACAGATTCTGCTTGGGATTGTCAGTCACCCTCTCTCTCTGTCCCTCCGCCCTCTACTCTCTGCCCCCCAAAAAATTTTTTTTAAAAAAGAAAAAGTATGAAGCATTTAAAACATAAAAAGTAGAACCAATGACACAGATACCTATCATGATCACCAACACTGAAGAGACAGTACCTTTTTGCCATATTTAGGACATATCTCTCTCTTTCAATGAAAGACACAAAGCAGACACAGCTGACGTCCCAAGTCTGCATCCCTGCCCCTATACCCATTACTGTTCCAACAGTGCTGTATAATATTCCCATAATTTTTTTCAAAGAGTAAAATGCACATGTTCTGACATACCTTTAGGTCCTGATTCTCCTCCATACTCTGATCCAGACGACTTTGGATTATAATCTGAATAGAAGGCAAAAAGAGATGACTATGTAGCTATGTTGTGAAATTCAGAGGTCATTTATTCAACAGATATTTCCTGAGCACCTTTCCAGTGCTAGCCCAGTACTATGAACACAGAGGACAGGAAGCAGTCCCTCCCCCTCTAATGGAAATATGTACACATGCAGTACAAGTAGTGACTACGGGTGAAGTTTACACACGTGTGTGTGTGTGTGTACTGGGCACAGGGCATCGGAGAAAAGGCAAAAGTATGACAAAATGAAGTTTGCCTTATAGGTAAGCTATGGCTGCTGTTTTGCAGAAAATGAGTTAGAGGAACACAGGAGAGGAATGAGGAAACCAACTGGAACACTGCTAGAATCCAGGATGGGGGCCTGAGTTAAGGTAGGGGCTGTGATAATGGAGAGAAGTAGACAGAAATATATAGAAAGTGAACTGACAGAACCTGGTGACTGACTAGGTACAGACAGAAGGGCCAAAAGGATTCAAGGATGATATTGAGATGTCTGCTTTGGGTATCTGGGTGGGTGGATAATGATAGACAGAATCCAAAGGGGCAAGGAGTTTTGGTGGTGGGGAGAGAAAAGCTGTTTAATTTAGGACTCTGAACTGAAATGCTTATGGGACACAGAAGTGGAGATAATCAGCAGGTAGTTAGATGCTGCACATACAAATCCCCAACTCCATAGAGAGCACTGAGCCAGAGATAAATACTTGAGAAGCAACATCTGAGTCAAGCAGGAAGTGAGTGCAGCCATGGAGGCAGGTAACACTGCCCAGGTCGATGTCTAAGAGAGAAGGCAGTCACCAGTGGAACTCTGAGGGGCACCAACATTTCAGGCATAGGCAGAGAAAGAGAAGCTTCAAAGGGAACCTGAATGTAAGCGCTGTGAGGGTAGGGTCTTAGGTCTGCTTTGAGATCACCATATCTCTAGCACCTCAAAACAGTAGCTGGCACTCAATATTTGTGGATGAGGGATGGAGGAAAGATGGAACAAAGAGTAGTCGAGAAACTTATGAGGAAAACCAGGAGAGCTGGAGTCAGGGAAGAGAGCATTTCAAGATGGTGTGGACAACAGAGTCAAAGGCTAAAAGCAAATCAAATGCATAAAGCAGATTATCTGTGGTCCAGTCACAAGAGAAAGAGCTCACCAGTTGTTCCTCAGGATTGACTCCCGGTTCACAGAGGGCCAAGGGCCTGTCCTGTTCATCTTCAGGTAAGGATCCATTGAGCAGTAAGGCCTGAATAACCACAAAAGTAGAAAGAAACCGGACTTGCATCAGATGAATGAGTGCAGGGTTGAGCTTGGTAAACTTATCCCAAATTGAAATCACAACTGGGCTTCCTCTAGTGATCTCCTTGGTAATTTTTGGTCCTTAGATACCTCCTATTGCTCATTTTGAAACTATGGAGAGTTCCTTTTATCAGTCCCATGCTTAGGCCTCTTTCATCTCTCTGGATGCACCTGGATCCTCTGCTCCTTGGTCCTAGTAAATCCTCAAAAATCTAGAACTTCCCTCTCAGAAGTTACATTTCAAACCACAGCTGCTCCAACTGAATTCTACCAGCTGGAAAGTGAACTAAAAGTAGTGTTGAATTATCCCAGTTTAGAAAGTTTATTATAGGGGCACCTGGGTGGCTCAGTCAGTTAAGCATCCAACTCTTGATCTCCGCTCTGGTCAAGATCTCATGGTTCGTGAGTTTGGGCCCCACGTCGGGCTCTAAGCTGAGAGCACAGAACCTGCTTGGGATTCTGTCTCTCCCTCTCTTTCTGCCCCTCTCCACTTGTTTTCTCCCTCCCCGCCCTCTCTCTCAAAATAAATAATCAAACTTTAAAAAAAAAAGGAAAACTTTATTATAATGCATTACTTAAAACACATTTAGGTATGTGACTCTTGATGTCAAGGTTGTGCGTTCAAGCCCCACACTGGGTATAGAGATTACTTGAAAAAAAAAATCTTAATAAAACATTTACAGCACTAACTTGGGTTTGTTTGATTTTTTTGTTTGTTTTAATAATTGTGCATTTTTACTCCCTAGGGCAACCTGTATAGAACAAAAATGAAATCATTTACAGAGAGATGTCCTCATTCATTTCCACTCCCCACACCAGGCTTTGTTTTCATTAGAATATGAAGGAAGGGCAGATTTACCCTAAAGCTAAGGAACCTCAAACCCCAGGGCCCCCTGCCCCCACATGCACTGCCCCTCCAAAACCCTATATTTAATATTGTACAGTTGAATTTGAATGACAAGGGTCTCAACTGCCTGGGTCCACTTATATGCAGATCTTTTTTTATATATATAGTACAGTACTGCAAATATATTTTCTCCACCTTATGATTTTTTTTAAAGTTTTTATTTAAATTCTAGTTAGTTAACATACAGCATAACATTGGTTTCAGAAGTAGAATTTAATTTTTTTTTTTAATGTTTATTTTTAAGAGAGAGAGAAACAGACAGACAAAGCACAAGTGGGGCAGGGGCAGAGAGAGAGGGAGACACAGAATCCAAAGCAGGCTCCAGGCTCTGAGCTGTCAGCACAGAGCCCGATGCAGGGCTCGAACTCACAAACCGTGAGATCATGACCAGAGCCAAAGTCGGACGCCCAACCGACTGAGGCACCCAGGCGCCCCTGGTAGAATTTAATGATTCATCACTTACATACAACACCCAGTGCTCATTACAAGTGTCCTCCTTAATGCCCATTGCCTACCCCCCCCCCATCAACCATATATGGTATCCATCATTTAAGTCTCTTCTGGTTTGCCTACCTCTCTTTTCCCCCCTTTCCCTTATGTTCATCTGTTTTATTTTTTAAATTCCACATTATGAGTGAAATCATATGGTATTTGTCTCTGCCTGACTTGTTTCGTGTAGCATAATCTACTCTACTCCATCCACGTTGTTGCAAATGGCAACATTTCATTCTTTTTTTTTTTTTTTTAATTAGACAAGGTTAAACCAAATGTGGACCATTTTCTTTTAGTTTTTTTTTTTTTTTAATGTTTATTTATTTTTGAGAGAGAGAGAGACAAAGTGTGAGCAGGGGAGGGGCAGAGAGAGGGAGACACAGGATCCAAAGCAGGCTCCAGGCTCTGAATTGTCAGCACAAAGCCTGATGTGGGGCTCAAACTCACAAACCATGAGATCAGTACCTGAGCCGAAGTCAGATGCTTACCTGACTGAGTCACCCAGACGCCCCAAGATTTCATTCTTTTTGATGGCTCAGTAATATTCCATTGTATGTGTGTATATACATGTATACATACCACATCTTCTTTACCTGTTCATCAGTCGATGGATATTTGGACTGTCATAATTTAGCTATTGTTGATAATGCTGCTATAAACGTTGGGGTGCATGTGTCCCTTCAAATCAGCACTTTTGTATCACTTGTGTAAATAAATACCTAGTAGTACAATTGCCGGGTCATAGGGTAGTTCTATTTTCAACTTTTTCAGGAACCTCCATACTGTTTTCCAGAGTGGCTGCACCAGCTTGCATTCCCACCAACAATGTAAGAGGGTTCCCCTTCCTCTGCATCCTCGCCAACACCTGTTGTTTCCTGTGTTGCTAATTTTACCCATTCTGACAGGTATGAGGTGGTATCTGGTTGCGGTTTTAATTTGTATTTCCCTGGTGATGAGTGATGGGGAGCATCTTTTCATGCGTCTGTTGGCCACCTATGATGTATGTCTTCCTTGGAGAAATATCTATTCATGTCTTCCACCTGTTTCTTAACCTGATTATTTGGTTTTTTTCCTCATGATTTTCTTTTCTCTAACTTACTTTATTATAAGAACACAGTATATAATACAGATAACATTCAAAATATGTACTAACCAAATATTTATTAGTAAAGCTTATGTGATGAGGGAGCCACAGGCAAGCTGAGGGCAAAGCGCAAGCTAACACCCCGCAAAGACCCCACCCCCACCCCCCGCCCAGGTGGCACATGTGTGATATTCCTCAGGCACTCCTGGGTGCCCAAGAACAAAGGAAAGGAAAAACCAAATAACTGATAGAGATCACAGTCGTGTAGGACAGGAGTCTCCATCAGTTTATAAATGTCTTAGCAAAATGATAAGAAAAAGGCAATTGTGGGGCGCCTGGGTGGCTCAGTTGATTAAGTGTCCAACTTCGGCTCAGGTCATGATCTCACACGGTTCATGAGTTCGAGCCCCACATCATGCTCCATGCTAATAGCACGGAATCTGCTTGGGATTTTCTCTCTCTCTCTCTCCCCCTCTCTGCTCCTGTGCTCTTTCTCTCTCAAAATAAATAAACTTAAAAAAAAAATTTTTTTTAAAGGAAAAGGCAACCTTATCATTAGCCTAATGTCCAGAAACCTATAGACTCAGTTTCCTGGAGCCCCAACATTACCCATCCCTCCACAGTGATGTGGGGAACAAAGGCAAGAAGGGAATGGCAGGTAAAATTAAGTTTCCTTATAACCTGCAGCCCAGTGACAAATACTTGAAATAGGCTGAGTAGAACGTTTCTCCAGGCACTCCCTCCTGTCTTAATATTAATGCCTCAGTAGAGGGAAAAACAACCTTAGCTTGACAGCTTGACAATAGTTAGGCCTCCAGTATCTTAAGAGTCTTCTTGGGGAACCTGGGTGGCTCAGTCAGTTAAGCGTCTGACTTAGGCTCAAGTCATGATGAGTTCCAGCCCCGCATTGGACTCTGTGCTGACAGCTCAGAGCCTGAAGCCTGCTTCAGATTTTGTGTCTCCCTCTCTCTTTGTCCTTCCCCTGCTTGTGCACGTGTGCACGCTCGCTCTCTCTCTCTCTCTCTCTCTCCCTACAACGCGCACACGCACACACCCTTTTTCCTTTACCTCCCCAAACTCCAGTGTGTAATCAATCACTCCTCACAACCCCAGTGCAGCTCTTTCTGCCCAGGGGTTCTGTCCCCGTGCTTTAATAAAATCACCTTTTGCACCAAAGATGTTTCAAAAATTCTTGGCCATCAGCTCTGGACTCCCCCCTGCCCCACACTCCAAAAATGCATCATTATGATCAACAGTCAGCTATTAGTAATTACGTTTTAGGGGAGTCAAAAGTTACATGCAGATTTGCGACTGTACAGGGCATGGGTGCCCCTCTGCCCCACCCCTGAGTTGTTCAAAGAGAACTGTACTCATAGTCTGTAATCTAATTTTTAAAGAAGGCCCCCAAACTGTATTCTTTAGCACTCACAGAACTTGTAACTACCTATGCAGGTAGGTAATTTGATACCTGTCAGCTTAAGGAAAGATTTAAGAATGTGTCCCCATTTTATATTTCAATTCTGTCTCTATTCAATCCAAAGAGTTACAGAGGTTAAGTCCTGTTTCAATAAACAACACAAATTGCATCACAAATGCTGGGATATAAAAACCGTTTGAAATCCAGCCACCGGTTGGTCTACCAAGCACTAACTAATAATAAGATTTTATTTAATAAATCAAATGAGTTTGGTTATTCCCCCGGAGCGTGGCCAGAGGTATAAGAAGACAAGTTTAAGAAGCCACAGGGCTGCAGGGAGCGAAGGGAGAGCAACATTACAGAAATACTAACTCTCATGGCCACGTATTCAGCAGGCTCTAACTGAGGCACACAGTGAGTCAGAAATCCTGGACGTGGCTTAGCATGCAACTTGCTTATCAATGAAAGAGTTAAGAAGCCTAGTGGATGCTGTGAGCCCCATTGTATTCTATTAATGGAACTGAATTCTCATTGTGATCATGTGGCTGTGAATGAAACCACTCTGTTTGCAGGGAATATTGGGATGCTGACTTTCTGCCTGTCGAATCTCTTCTTTTTCTGTCCAACCTGCCATCGGATTTCTCCCAGACTGAAAAATGCAAACCAAACTGAAAGCCAAACTGATGGATATCTATGTTCATATCATGCAAATTATCCTGGGAAAGACCCACTTGGGCATAATCCCAAAGTTAGCACACACAAAAAAATTCCATTAATTAAACCAGCCCTTAATGGAGTGGCAGATAAGGGATCTCAAATGCAAACATTTAAAAAATAACAAAGCAAATGGGGAAAAATCAACAACTCTCCTTGGGAATGTTTAGGCAGGAAGCATTCCTCCAGCCCTCCTCAGCTCCTGGGGCATACATTATGCAAACTGTTTCACTGGGCACCAATCTCCTTTTTTCTTTAGGAACCCTTTGTACCCCATGGCTGGCTACTGGGAGCACGCCCTCCACCGCCTGCCGGCTGCCAGAGCCACTCACATAATGTGGCCTTTGTTTACGTATCCATAAATATTTGACAATTCAGAAGCGG
This sequence comes from Panthera uncia, assembly GCF_023721935.1. NCBI lineage: Eukaryota > Metazoa > Chordata > Mammalia > Carnivora > Felidae > Panthera > Panthera uncia. Next base: position 101,483,725 of record NC_064808.1, read on the forward strand.
TGCAGTTCCCAGCACAAACAGAAAGGAATATTCCTAGGCAATTTCAGGGTCACCAGCACACTACAAGGGCTCCCCAACACAGGGACAGACGCACAAAGAAAGAGGATCGGGGGTCATTCAGGGTAGGAACTAAGTCAAGTGGGTCAGTGGGCCTCTGGGAGAGAACTGCCGAGCTGGCAAGAAGGTATAGAAAAGACTGAAGGGCTTTGTTGCTCGAGGAAAACCTCTGTTACCTGATCATTATGGCTCGGCACCCACTTGCACATGCTTTAGGAGGGAGTTAAATCCCTTAGCTAGACTCAAAGGGAGACCTGTGGTATTACTGGCTTACACTCTTCCTGCTGGAGAATTCCTAGGGAAAAATTTCTGACTGTTCACAGTGCCATTCTTGGGTGAAGCCGGCAACTGCAGGTCTGTAGCTGCGGACAGGGGAGAAACCCACCTGCCGGCAGAAAGCCAGAAAAAGGGTTTGGTAGGGGTCCATCATGGCCCCCATGCCTGCAGAAATCCCAACAGCCGTGCATCCGTACAGCCCATTTAGAAGTCCTCATACCCGAGGAATGTTCCGCTCTTTGAGTACTTCTCCCTCTGTCTGAACTCCCCATTCAACCCTGACCTCATGCAAAATGGAGTCACTGTATTTTCAGTGGACACTGGTGACTTAAATAATCAACTGTCACACCAAGGATAAACCATGCGGGAAAGAGCTACCTGTAATCCTGATATCATTTTCTTTGCTTCCTCCATTTCTTTTTCTAAATGTTCTTGTTGTTCCAGCAGCTGTTCTTCCCATGAGGTCTCCAGACAGGTCCCGGGGCTGCCTGGTCGCCAGTCTCGGGAAAACGGAGAGTCTGTCTCCTCTACAAAATGAGAGGGGGGCGTATAGTTCATGTTGGAGCAAACAGTTGCCGGCAGAAAGCGTTCAGTCTCTCTGCGCTCACAGGTCTGGGTCACTGGCCTTCTGAACCTGTCCTCACTGCACAGACTAGACTCTCCGCTAGGTGGGGTTGTGAGACATGAAGAGCCCACTGTTCCCTCAGACTCCAGGCTGGGCCGGCTGGAGGCATCACTTACTCTGCTGGGGAAACTGGTCCCCTTCAGAACCTTTAAGAAGTCACAAGACGCCCTCCTTGGGAGTCTTGGTATGGGACACAGAGACCCTACTCTTAATTCTCTACAACTGACATCCCAAAGCTGGATTCTGCCAGGTACAAAGACAGGAGCTTTGGAAAACCAAATTCCTGTTGGCTGTTGTGGAGCTTCAGGGGGGAGACTTCAATTTAATATTCCTTGGACCCTTCCCTCATACCTGAGCGCCTTTCACAAACAACACTGTGTGAGTCACACAGGAAACAAACCCGTGAAAACACACTTGCGTAAACTGTTCAATCTTGCTCCCTGGTTTTGTTTTATTTTCCTATGTTTATGGTCTCTTTTCGCTGGTTTCTGTTTCATCCCATCTAATTGTGTGCACACCATTAAACATGCATTATGGAATACCGAAGGGTATAAACTCTGAGTAAATGTCTTCATTTGTCGGTGTGAATGTAATTAGGTAATTCCTCTGGGTTGCTGTGAAGATTGAATGAGGTAACTTGTGTGCAGGACTCCGTGGTGCCTGACCCAGAGCAGTCACTCGGTAAATGCTCTCCCTCCCCAAGGTCCCAGGAGTTTCCGAGTCAAAAACACGACTGACTCTTTGGTGCTAATGCCAGGGATAGTGGGAGGGATTTAACTCGTTTTCTTCTGAGGGCTTCAGTTTTATTACAACCCTTAGAGATGAATAAAACTCTATTGAAATCACATGCTTTGCTGCCTCCTTCCTTCCCTCTATGTTTATGTAAGAAAAAGGAGAGCAACTGAGACGTAAGGAGAAGTCTAAACAAAGGGATCCCTTTGTGGTCCTTTCTATAGTCCAAAAGCCGGATGCAGACCTGTTTTTTAGCCTCCCACAGATACCTCCGCCCATATTATATACTCCTGGTTCAAACTTAAGTCAAAGGGTTACTGGAATTATTTCCATAACACAGGAATAATAAAAACTGTTTACTTGAATGAGGCTTCAGACTGCCCCACAGTTGTTTCCTAATTCATAGGCAGCCAGCAGAGGAAAGGCCTATCTCTCCTGCTGTAAGATTTTGGACAGCTGTGACATCAGAAGTGACATTCTGCAAGAGGATAACCACATTCACTGGCTCAAAGACATCAGAGCCCTTTAGAGCTAACCTAGCATGCATGGACTTTGGGGAGGGAGAAGGCCAGGAAGTTTATAGGTAGATAGGATCCCCCAAGCCTTCAAGGCAAGGGCTGTGGCTTGAGCCAACCCAGGCACGCTGACAGACAGTACCTGTTCTGTTCTCTATCCCTTCAGAGGGAATAATCACAAAATCTGCCTTCTCCTCCGACTGGGTTATAATGGACTCGCTCTTTGCGCTGTGGATAGGACTGGGTGAAGTCAGGCTGTGATTGAAGGAAAACGAAGACAAATGATTACTGTGAACAGCGGTTTGGAAGCCAACTTTCATAATTTATCCCAGAGATATGTTCTTACTCATCTTCCTCCTAGTGCCTAACACAGTCCCCAGCCCACACACAGTATGAATGGACATTTGTTGAATGAGTGCAGGATGAACTTACTGAAGGAATGAAATGAATGTTGAATGAATGAATGACCCAGTCCTAGGAAGTCTTTGCCATTTTGTTACTTACCATCACCTCCGTCCCTGGGCCCAGGTTCAAAGACTGAAGTTAACGTGTGTCTTAGTAGTTTTGGGAGCTGGAAGGAAAAATCTACTTCCAATCCATTGGTGTCCCACAGACACAAGCATCACCAGCAGAGTGACATGGTAGATCAGCCCTAGGCTGATCCCGAAGGAGGGGGCAATGCTGAGGGTGATTCAGGGGGAGAAAAGGCCAGAGTGTGGACAGTGCAGGGCTGGGCAAAGGGGCAGTGATACATCAACAAGGATGGGACATGATAAGGAAAACGGGAAAAGACTTGCTCGGCAAAGGGAAGGGTTTACTTGATTGCACCATCAAAGAGTTACGTAGATCCCTGCTACACCATTTGTGAACTGTCATCAGAATCCTCTCAGCAACTCCTAAATTATGATACAACTAGCAGCCTTGGGAGGGACTGCTGGGAAGGTCAGGGAACATGAATTTTAAAGCCACACAGAATAACAGCAAATCTACAAGACAAGATAGGAATGGGAGGCTGATGTTTCCATCTGATAGGGGAAAGGAATCTGAAGAGCCTCTTCTCTTTGCACCGCACCTTGAGAACATCAACTCTGAAACAATCTCAGGGGCTGTGGGGTCTCCAGGCCCAGCCCCCTCTCAGGAATTCTTTCCAAATCCATCACCCAGACAACAGTGAAAGTGTCTAGGACTCGCTGACCCACTTAATGTGCCCCTGAAGTCTCCCAGGCTAATCCTCACAGCCATGATCAGGAGTTAACATTTTGTCTTCCTAGAAACCAGTAAAAGCAAGAGCTGAGCACAAGCGGATGTAGTCAGAGATTTCAAAACCTCGAAAGCAGCCTGAGGACTGGTGTCTCGTCCTCCTCGTTGATCCCGAGTTTGAGGGCTTTGGTGGGAATGACCTCAGCCAGTAATACAGTCTCATCCTTATTAGAACCGCAGAAAAAATGTAAAGTTTTTTCCTTCTTCAAATTAAAGAACGTCGCTGAACCCTACCTACGGATCCATAGTCCAAGCAGACAAGAGAAGTAGAGAGTGGCAAGAAGTGGTATTTAGTAAAGGTAATTGCTTTTCTAGAACTCTCTTAGCCACCTTTCACCATTTAGGTAATCTGACTTCCAGGCCAACATGAATTAGCTGCTGGAAAAGCATTAGCATACTTTGCTTTTATATAATACTTTTGAGAGTACTATGTCATTTAACAGGAGAACAGATTTTTGACCATTCAGGCCGCGGCATTCGCCTCCCTGCAGAAATGGGGATCGACGCCCAGAAAGACGCCTGCATCAGCTGCCCTCCTTTGAGAAACGATAAAAACACTTCCTTAGCTGACAAGGTGTTATGGTTGACGCGATCCGCTGTCTGCATTTGGCTGGACCACAGTGGGTATGTGTGAGACGCGGCGGCGGGTGGGGGGGGGAGCGGGGCGGGGGTGGGGGGGGAGCGGGAAGAGGGGTGTGAAGCAAGGATGCTGAAAAACTGCTGGCCTCAAAGCAGAGACGCATGCTCAGCTCCACCTCTTAAGTGAGCGGTCCCCCTTATAAGGGCAGGAGGAGGAGGATGTCTGCATACCCAGCCCCACTGGGGGAGTGGCAGTGCGGCCAAAAGAAAAACAACATTTCTCTTTCTTGAATTTGAGGCTGCCAGTGTGTGAGGCCACAGAGAGGGGAGACCAGGAAACTAGGTGGTCAGGTCAAAAAAAATAAAGGACCGGGGAAGCAAAATCCTGGGGCACATGTGGGAGCAGCAAGATTGCTGCTAGAGATGGGCCACGTCGAGATGAGGCTTCCAATCTTCTGCTTCAGGTCACAGGAAGAGTAATGCTAGGCTCTTCCCGATTAGCTCAAAACCCCTATTTTGTAAACAAGCAATCCCTTACCTGCCATCATAATCCCCGCAAATCAGGGAACTGATTACAAATCAGGTGTGACTGATAACATTTCTTAATTCCCACAGGCCTAACATCTCTCCAATCTTAACATCAGACAAACAACCCCCCAGCGAGGTCCAAATTAGAGTAAAATCAATTTTTTGAAAACGGGTAAAGGGAAAGAGTCCTGTTTACTCCTCAAGTGCCCTCCCACGGCCAAGACAGGATAAGGTAAAGGGCCACTCCTCTGGCCCCTATGCCGGCTCCAGTTTCCTACACCCACTCACTGTATTTTGTAGTGACAATCCCAGACCAGCAGCCCGTCCTTCCCAGTACAGCGCCCCCACCCATCCCGGTCGGTCTCAGGCCGACAGCATCCTCCAGTCCCGGCCCTGCGCCCGCCCGCTCCCCCCCAGCTCCAAAGCCAAAGTGGCCTCTGCTCACCATTTGACTTGCGTCCCTCCCATGGTCCCCCTCCTGGCTCCGGCTTCAGCGAGCCTGCTTCCCCGGGTGAAGCGCGAGGCTGGGAGTCCCGGCGCTCCCGAATTCGGGCATGTCTCCCCGCGCTGGGGCCCGAGGAACCACTCCACCGGCAGGCCGGCTACCAGAGCTGCCGGCCGCGACCGCGGGAGAGAGTCGGCAGCGCAGGGAGGCGGGCGTCCCGGCCCCGGGGACGGGGATGCTGCCGGGTCTCAGGCGCGCTGTCCCGGCCGCTCAAACGCTGCAGCAGCCCGGCCTGGGCGGAAACCACCTCCCCTCGCAGGCTGCGGGTCCCTGCCAGCGGCATCGCGGCGGCCGCGCGACTCCGGGCGTGCCCCCGGGCGCGGGCATCTCACCCCATAGCCGGCGCGGGGCAGCGCCGCCCGCGGCTCCGGCTGCGCGGTCGGTTCCCAGCGGCGAGCTCGCTGGCGCCCCGGGCTCCGCGCCGCCTCCCGCCCCTCCCCGCTCCGCCCCCGCTTCCAGGCTGGCTGCGCGACGGGCGGGCGCGGGGCTCGGACCGGGCAGGGGCGGGGCGGGCTGGGGGGTGGGGGGGGCGCGAGCGCGAGCGCGAGCCCGGCGCGGGGCAAGGGCGGGGCCCCGGGCGCCCCGGGGCTGGAAACGCCTTTTCCTCGCGCCCCCTCCCTTCGCGGTCACGGAGGTCTGGGGCCGGTGTCACCGGCTACCTGGTGGGAGGGGGCGCCCAGCGGGGTGTAGAGTCGGGGTCGCACCCGGAAACCCGCCGAACGCCCATCTCCCACCTTCCCAAAGGCGTTTCGCGTGTTCTTTTTTCCCAGCCCGAGGTCGTTTTGCGTGGACACAGTAAGAGGCCGGCCGGCCCGCCCGAGGTCTACGGAGCAACAGGCGGTCAGGGCTCCGCCAGGGAATCTGGAGAAGCAGGGGGCCACCTTCCCCATCTTCCGAGCCACTCCCCGTTCAGAGTTACATCGCGGGGTCTCGGGCCTTCAGGGGTCACTAAGCCATGAGATGGCCTCACCCTGAGGAAGGGGGTGGGCGGGCAGAATGTTCCCAAGCCTGCTGGGTCCGGGAGCTCATGGAGGAAAACGCAAGGTGCTGACCCAGCCTCCCAAAGAGGTGAGTGAGCGGTCAGCTTACAAAAAAATTTAAAAACCAGGAAGGAGTGAAAGGGAAATGCGAACTATTATCTGACCCCCTCCCAGAAAACTGTCACTGTCTACCCACTACAGCCCGATTTCCAGTGGGTCCCTAGTTCCGGCTGTGTCACAGCCCCGGCCCCAGTCTGAGTTCTGCCAGAAAGGAAGGAAGCAGGTGTTCTCTGGAAGAAATGCAGACTTCTCTCTCTCCCTCTCTCCCCCCTGGCGCTCTCTTGCTCTCTCTCTCTCTCTCTCTCTCTCACTGGCAGGCACAACAAAGTGAAAGGCCTGTAGTCATGCAGGAAGCTATAGATCTCATTATACAATGAAACGTCCTTTGATTCTGTACCAAGTGATAGTCTAAGGAGCAAGCCAAGGAAGAAATGGCTCAGATTCTCCCTACTAGCACACCCCTTGCTTAATGGGTACAGGGTTTCCTTTTGGGGTGATGAAAATGTCTTTGAACTGGATAGAGATGATGGCTGCACAAGATGATGAAGGTACTAAATGCCACTGAATTGTACACTTTCAAATGATTAATGGCTAATTTTATGTTATGTAAATTTTATAAATAAAAAGGCAATCTATTAAAGGTGAAAATGAAAGTTGAGCAAGATTACCAGTTTAGTGAAGTGCTGGGAAGAATTCCATGTGACTGCAATAAATTAAGAAATAGTCTATCAATCTAAGACAGAATTTTATGTGGAAAAGAAATAGGAAGAAGACAAATGCACATAAGATACATGTAAGACAAGGAACACTTAGGTGTAATGAGAACAGGCTAAGCTGGGTTGGGGTAGGAAAGAAAAGGTCCTAAGAGCATAAATTAAGTATGATTCAGCTATGAAATGAAGTTAGTAAATAAGCTAACACGTTCTGGGGATGTATTTATGGAGCATGATTTACATGAGCTAGGAAAGTAGTCTTTTTCTGCCACTGCACTTGGCATCGATCAGGCTTTTATTAGAGCACTGTGTCCTGTTTTGGTCTCTGCACTTGGCTCTAAGAGATACAGATGGCCTTTCTGCTAGAGTCACAAACATCTTAGCCCACTCAAATTCACACTAATCTGCTGCAATTCCTAGCCCTATAAATGAAAGTTTGGAACATTCTCATGCTCTCAGACAACTCTGCTCAGTTTTTTCTCTTGTTGTAAGTGTTAGACAGCCTTCTCAGGCCATGCTTAGAGTTAAGCTCCGGTGCAAAGGCCGTTCTGTGGAACTGGCTGTCATAAACGGGGGCAGCTGATACGCAAGTATCAGAACCAGGGGCTGGGCCCTCACAGGCCCCCATGTGGACATACCTAAGCAGTGACACTGAGGCTCTGCACAGAAAGCTTCCTTGTGTGGGAAATTTACCAACACCCCACCCTCCCTGCCTGCCTGCCAGCACAAAACCGCAAAGCAGTGCCGAAGACTACCCCCTTTGAAGTCAAACAAACTGAGGGAAAGAGAAAAGGTTTAGGAGCCTTAAAGCCTGTTGTGCTGCTACCTGAGGCTGAAAATCCCCAAGAATTCCACCTTTAACCAGGACGGCAGTGGTGGGAAGTTGGCGCCACACTTACCTGTTACAGCTGGACTCAGACGGGGACCTCTGCTGCCCTTCATACTGCTGCACCAGGGCTCGCACGCTCCAGTACGGGTTCTCAATCTCCTCGTCCACGCTGTTGTTCCTAAAGCCGGAGGATGCCAGCAAAGGAGAGGGCATCAGTCTTTCAGTTCGGGTCGACTCAACGAGAACCGGTAGCTGGCCACTCTGAGAGTGCCAGGGGAAGAAGGAGGAGTAAGGCCAAGCCCCGGCCTTAAAGACCCTCGACACCCAGCAGGGAAGACAGACAGATGGATTTCCCTAGGGTCTGCAACACCTCAGGGTCTTGCTCTCTCCCAGCAGACATATAACCCCCAAAATGTTTCCTGCCATGACTTCCTTCAGGACAGGCTGGCTTTAGCATACATTCTAGGGAGACTCCCCCAGATGACTTGAACACTGCTCCCACATATCTCCCGGTGTAGAAAACACGCCGTGCCAAAGGCATATATTTAAAATTCTGGGCATCAGAGCAAAAAATTACAAATGTGATTCCTTTACTTTCTGCTAACTGCAAAATAAACATCTCTTTTAAAAGGGCTTTTCTCAGGGTGCCTGGGTCACTCAGGAGTTTCAACCTCCAACTTCGGCTGAGGGTATGATCTCACAGTTCATGAGTTCAAGCCCCACGCTGGACTCTGCTGACAGCCCGGAACCTGGAGCTGCTTCAGATTCTGTGTCCCCCTCTCTCTCTGCCTCTACCCAGCTCGTGCTCTGTCTCTCTCTCTCTCTCTCTCTCACTCGCTCTCAAAAATAAATAAAAACATATAAAAATTTTTAAAAAATATTAAAGGGCTTTTCTCAGGGTGCCTGGGTGGCTCATTCGATTGAGCATTCGACTCTTGATTTTGGCTCAGATCATGATCCCAGGGTCATAGGATCAAGTCCCATGTTGGGCTCTGCGCTGAGTGTGGAGTTTGCTCAAAATTCTCTCTCTCCCGGGGCGTCTGTGTGGCCCATTTGGTTAAGCGTCCAACTCTTGATTTTGGCTCAGGTCATGATCTTGCGGTTTGTGAGTTTGAGCCCTGTTTCGGGCTCTGTCTTGACAGCGTGGAGGAACCTGCTTGGGATTCTCGCTCTCTCCCTCTCGCTCTCTCTCACAAATAAAAAAACATTTAAAAACATCTCTCTCTCTCTCCCTCTGCCCTTCTCCCCTGCGTGCACATGCATGCACTCTCTCTCTCTAAAATAAAACATAAATTAATGAAAGGGCTCTTCTCTCGTGGAGTGTCCTCTCTGACCTACACTCCTTGCTCTCTTCTGCAGCGTGGGGCTGTTTGGGTGATCCTTCTGTCTACTGCACAGTATCATTTAAAGGAGGAAATTCAGAGAGGAACAAGTTCCCACCCCCAGATTTCTACCCTTACCTCTGCCTGTATCGAAAGACATCCCGTCCCGACCGTGACATGTCATGACACACATCAGCCAGAGCGGCAGCTGCCCCCTGGGCCACAGCAGTGGCACAGTGTGGTTGGTGACTCTGCAGAGGGGTTCTGGAGTCCCGTCCTTGGCTCACTGTCCTGTTGGAGCCAGGTTTGAAATGAGCTGCCAAGGCAAGGACCAGCCTCATGATAGACTTCAGGTTTCCTTCCACAATATCTGAGGGACAGAACACACCCAGAGGTCCTAAGACAGAGGCAGAGGGTTCACTCATTGAACACATATTTGCTAGTGATACAGGTAAGCAAGGCAGTCAAGGTCTTTGTTCTCACAAAGCCATGTTCAACAGGAAGACAGAACGTTTAAAAGCATTTACAGGGGCGCCTGGATAGCTCAGCCGGTTGAGCATCCGACTTCAGCTCAGGTCATGATCCCACAGTTCGTGGGTTCGAGCCCCGAATTGGGCTCTCTGCTGTCAGCACAGAGCCCACTTCAGATCCTCTGTCTCCCTCTCTCTTTGCTCTTCCCCTGCTTTCACTCGTGTGTGCTCTCTCTCTCAAATAAATAAACATTAAAAATAAAACAGAAGCATTTACAACAAAGTATGGTAATGTGTTACGGTAGAAGTACAGGATTCTCTGGGAGCTCAAAGTAGAGGCATCTTGTCTAGTCTAGAGGGCTCAGGGAGAGAGTATAGGGGAAATAAGTTTTAAAGTGAGACTTGATTGGTTCATCAGATGAAGAGAAGAGTGTTCCAAGAGGATGGAGCAGGCGTGAAGCTCTAGAGGTGAGAGAGAGCATGACCTACGAGAGCTGTGCCATCTGATATGGGAGCCACTAGCCACATGTGGCTACTGAGCGTTTAAAAGATATAGTCTGGGGGCACCTGGGTGGCTTAGTTGGTTAAGCGTCCGACTTGGGCTCAGGTCATGATCTCATAGGTGGTGGGTTTGAGCCCTGCATCGGGCTCTGTGCTGACACCTCAGAGTCTGGAGCTTGCTTTGGATTCTATGTATCCCTCTCTCTCTGCCCCTCACCCGCTCACACTCTCTCTCTCTCTCTCTCTCTCTCTCTCTCTCTCAAAAATAAACATTAAAAAAAATTTTAAAGATATAGTCTGAATTGAATGTGCTATAAGGGTGGTACTTAGCACAAAAAAAGTCAGATTGAAACACATCTCATTAGCTTAGTACAAAAAAAGAAGAATGCAAAATATCTCATTAATAGCTTTTATACTGAATACATGTTGCACTGATAATACTTTGGATATTTGGGGTTAAAATATATTATTAAAATTATCTTCTATTTCCTTTTTTAAAAAAATATGGCTCTCAGAAACTTCCATATGTGACTTGCATTATATTTCTATGCATGCAACTGTGGCAGATGAAGTGGAAAAAGTACAGCACAGCTAGGGCCCAAAGTGCAAGGGGAGAGGGTGAGGGGGTGAGGCCACAAGGGGAGAAATTAGAGGTCAGAAAGGGCAGGGCAAGCCCCAGGAAGGACTTTGGGTTCTCCCATAAGGACCTGCACACACAGAGCAGTGGTAGGGGCATATGTCTTCGCAGAAAGATCATCCTGGCTACAGTGTGGAGAGCGGATGGATGGGAGGCAGTGAGACTAATTAGGAAACTGCTGCCCTTCTCCAGGTAAAAGACAATGATGTCCTCAACGGCAGTGTTCCCTCAAAATAGCTAACTTTAATGGGCCAGATCCCTAAGCCCACCCCTCATGGGGACCAGAGCACGGACATTACGACACCCTAAATTTTGCCCTAGAAAAAAAGAAGAATGCACACAAAAAAAAACCAATGTGATAGGTCTGGTGAAAGTTCACGTAAGGGAATGGGTAAAACTCTCATGTTTTTAGTTTCACAGCATTGTAAATATGCAAGGCTTGGAAAAAGATTGATTGATACCTTCTACAGGGTGCTCTCAATGGTAAGAATCGGCCCCACCTGAATGACCCCAACACCTAGAACGCCAATAATCCAACACAGAAGGAAGGCTCCCTCTGGCCCCCTTTCTCATCAGAGCCCTGGGCCATCAGACCCAGAAACTGAAGCTGAAACAGAACCAGATCTACAATCAGTTCTAGAGAAACAGCGGGAGGGCCAGGGAGCCTGTGCTCTCTCAAGACACCCTAAACAATTGCTTCCTTGCAGCCTGGGCTCAAAGTGAATTGAGCAGTGTCCTCTTCTGGTCGTGTGGCTACAAGAGAAGGTATGTGCAGAGGTCCCAGAGCCCCTTTCCTCTTGCCCAAAATATTCTGTGTTATCCAAAAAAAAAAAAAAAAAAGCCATAAATATTTTTCTTCTGGAAAACTGGATGGAAAAAAATAAAGCTAATATGATTTGAAATAATTCTTGGGCATGAAACCCAAGTAACTTGGAAAACATCATCTATCTTCAATTTGATAACTTAAATGAGATATTCTAGAGTTTATTTTTTTAAATGTTTTTATTACTTATTTTTGAGAGAGAGGGGGAGAGAGAGAGAGACAAAGCACAAGCAGGGGAGGGGCAGAGAGAGGCAGACACAGAACCTGAAGCAGGCTCCAGGCTCGAGTTCTCAGTACAGAGCCCAACATGGGGCTCGAACCCACAAACCATGAGATCGCGACCCGAGCTGAAGTCGGACACTCAACCGACTGAGCCACCCAGGTGCCCCTTAAATGAGACATTCTAAAGTTAATACTCCGGTCTTGTCATTTCTACTCGATTAATTTTTGTACACACACTCAAGCAAACCTTTATTCAATTAAAATGAATAGAGAATGTCTATCTCCACCCAGGTTTTCAAAAGCACTCAGATTTTGAGAATCGCCCCATCCCAAGAGGGTAACTCTCTTTATGGAAAAATGATATGAGGCCACAGACTTAATCCTATTCCCGTCTACTCAGAACCCTCGGCTACACGACGGATGGTCCTTCTGAGGCTCATAATCACTGGGTAAAGCTGACCCAGACGTGATGAGGCACTGACCTTTAGCCGAAGTCTGGTGCATACGAATCTTTTTGGAGGCCACGAACTGTAGCACTTTCTCCACATTGTTCTTCATCTCCTGTTGGTTACTGGGACTCAACTGTACCCCATTCAGCTTTTCTCCTGCTGTTCAAAGAGAGAAAATATGTGAAGTTATAGGGAGGAACCATACCAAAGTTTCATAATAGCCAGACACTGAGAAAAGGAATATTTGATGTAAATGCTAAGACTATATACAAATGTGCAAGTGTGTTAGGCCTTGGTGCTTGTAATTTGGATGGAGGAATAGGAGAGCAAAGTCCTTTCGGTGGGTCTTCAAATTTTCAAAGCTGTATCCAGGGGCCTGTGAAGTTACTGTGTGTCCCCTTATTCACTCAACAAATATTCATTGAGCATCTTGCTGTGTGCCAGGTACCGTTCTGGGCAACAGTGAAACAACAATAAACGAGATGGACACAGCCCCTTCCATCACAGAGTTTATATCTCTAGGGATAACAGATGATCAAGTTAACCAGTTTGTGTTTAATAGAATTTCAGGTAGTGATACGTGCTACGAGGAAAAACAAAAAAAGCGTGGGATCGTGATACTATATTTGAGCAGAGACTTGAACAGTAAGAGATGTTAAGATTCAAGGAGGAAGCATTCTGGACTGAGGAATCACAAGTCCAAACCCCAGGGTGGGAATGGGCTCAGCTTCTCTGAAGAGCAGCTCTAAGCCCAGCATGGCTGGAGTGGAGAGAGAGAGGAGTCAAGTCCTAGGAGAAGTTAGACAGGTAAACAAAGCCAGATCATTTAAGGCTCTGTGGACCAAAGTAAAGAACGTGAATTTTATTCTAAGAGTAATGGGCAGCCAATGGAGAGTTTGAGGCCAGGAAGTTACGTGATCTGTGCTTTCAAAAGTTGACCCTACAGGCGCCTGGATGGCTCAGTTGGTTAAGCGTCTGACTCTTGGTTTCGACTCAGGTCATGAACAGATGGAACCTTGCGTTGGGCTCTGCGCTGACAGTGCAGTGCGGAGCCCACTTGGGATTCTCTCTCTCCCTCTCTTTCTGCTCCTTCCCCATGCATGCATGCACATGTTCTCTCTCTCAAAAAATAAATAAACTTAAAAACAAAAGTTGGCTCTATATGGGCTTAATTTATGTGAAGCAGAAACAGGGAGATTAGTTAGAAAATGAAACTTATCAAGGCAAGGGATAATGGTTTGGGCTTGAGTGGGAAAGGCTGACAGGTGAAAAGCCAGGTATCAGGTAAAATTTTAATACGAAGCAGACAGCACACGTGAAGGACCGGGTACAAAACAGGCAGAAAAGAGAATAATCAAGGACAAACTTCCAAGAGTTCTACTTTAACAGACGCCGTGTGTGATTTCAGCGAAGAAATCTGGAGGGTAGAGGGGCTGGTGGAGAGAAGGGTATCAAAAGCTCTGCTTAGGGCATGTGGAGGTAGAGTTGCATTTTAGGCAGCCAGGCTGGGATGCTGAGCAGGAAGCTGATATTCATGTCTCGAACTCAAGGAAAAGTTTAGAGCTTAAGATGCAGATGTGGGAGGAGATCACTTGGGGACAGAGAAAACACAAGGGATGAGGACTGAATGCGGACAGGTCAGGAAGGAGGAAAAAAGCCAGCAGAGCAAGCTGGAGGAGCCAGTAAGGAAGGAGAGTCCTGGACGCCAAGAAAAGAGAGTGTTTGAAGGAGGGAGGGAGTGACCGACCGGGTCAAGTTCTGCTAAGTCGAACAAAATGGGGACTGAGGCCGAGCCACTGGGCTGGATAAGGCAAAGGTTGTGACCTTGACGAGAGCAGTGTAAGTGGAGATCAAAAGCCCAGTGAGGGTTTGTTAAAGAAAGAACAGGGAACAAGGCAGTGAATTCAGCGAGTTTTTCCATAGAGCAAAATCACAATAAAATGCAGCACTTAAGGGGCGCCTGGGTGGCGCAGTCGGTTAAGCGTCCGACTTCAGCCAGGTCACGATCTCGCGGTCCGTGAGTTCGAGCCCCGCGTCGGGCTCTGGGCTGATGGCTCGGAGCCTGGAGCCTGTTTCCCATTCTGTGTCTCCCTCTCTCTCTCTGCCCCTCCCCCGTTCATGCTCTGTCTCTCTCTGTCCCAAAAATAAAAATAAATAAACGTTGAAAAAAAAATTAAAAAAAAAAATGCAGCACTTAAGAATCTGGGTTTCGGGAAACCAAAGAATACATATTCATATTGCTTGTATATGCATAGAATATCTCTGAAAAGAAATGTAAGAAACTGCTAACACTACTTGCTTCCAGAAAGAACACGTAGTTGGTGCGGGTGGAAAAAAGGCTTTTACACCCTTTTGTAGCTGCTGCATTTTCTGTCTGATTATATTTCCAAGTATAATCTATTCCAGCAAGTGAAAAATAATGTCAAAAATGAGCTTTGGAATTAAAGCAGGTCTAGCTTTTGCCACGTACAGTTATGTGGCCTTGTACAATTGCCCAGCCCTTCTCAACCTCGTGAGAGATGGCATAAAATGGCAGTACCTGCATCACACCTGTAGCATAAACCATCCAAAGTAGCACGCTTAGCGCAATGCTTCATCTATTCTAAGTGCTCAGGGAATTCATTTATTTATGTTTATAAGTCTTCTCTTTTAAGCTTGCTTCCTGAAAACAGGGATGATGGTAGGTGCTTCTCAAGGCTGGACGATCAAAGGAAATGAAATGAAATGAGATTAAAAAGTGTCCGACAGATGGCAGCTATCACTATTACCACCGTTATTTTCATTGGAAACGAATGCCCTGATGAATCCGTGAGCTGGCCCGGAGACGCAGTCACGGAGAGGCTGCCTGTAGCAAACCTGGCTCCTTCTGCACCACTTGTAAGGATGAAGCAAGTGACTCTCTCAAGGATTCTAAGCAAGGCCAGCTGATGAATAGAACAGTAATGTCTGAGTACCTATTCCGTGCCAGGCACTTGGTAGGAACAGAAAGAAAAGTTACACTGTACCTGCTCTTAAATAAGAGCTCGGTCTATACGGGAGAGAGAGGTAAACAGTCAGCGCTCAGTGCGTGGGAACACATAGTAATAACAGAGCTGCGGACAGATGCTGTAGAAAGAAGGGGACGGTACCATCCAATAAGGGCGACTGGCAACAGTCCCAGGGCTCTTCATGGAAACCCTTCTGTGAGGCATGATGGTAGTTTCACAGAAGGGGTCCTTTTGCTGGGAACCCTCCTTCTTCTTTCCTGACCCCTACTTCCTTTTCCAGCCTCAGTTTAGACATCGGTGCTTCTGGTAAGCCACCGCTGAGCCCCTAGAACTGGGTCGGCGCCTCCATCCACCCAGGTGCTCCTATCTGTCCTTACTCTATCAGAGTCCTAAGTACATTAATGGAATGAGTTCACTTTCCAGTCTTTCCAACTAGATTGGGAGACTCCTGAGAGCATAGACTGTGCTTACAATCACATTCCCAAAGCCTAATAGAGTGCCTAGCACACTGTTTATTGACTAATAAATAAATGAGTTAATGATGGGCAAGAATGTTAAACCTTCTCTACTTCCATTTCCATGTGTTATAAAGAAGAAGCAAACTGCTCGGAAGGGCACATGGAGGATAAAGAAGGCATGTTCTGGTTTGTGCTGGCATCGGTCCAGGGCCCACTGACCAACGATCTCGATGAGATATGCCAGGATCACCCCATCCCGAAGATCCTGTCGCAGGTCCTGCACGGGCTTCACTGCTGGCCTCTTCTTGAGCTGTGCATTCACCCAGGCCACATACGCCTGGAGCTGTTGCTGGAAAATCAAAGGTGGAAATAAGGGAAAGGAATATGATTCTTCTCCTTTGCCCTGCACCCTCTGAGGCAACATTTGAGACTGGACTACGGTGGGAAATCCACATCCAGAGGGAGGAGGAGGTTTCAAGGAAATAAAGAAGAAAGATGGTGAGACATGGAGCCTGTTCTAAAAATCTCTAATTTTATGCTAGTTGCTAGTCTTCACGGAAAGCTAACCGCTGACTTGCTGGCAGTGTAGACACGGAGAAACAGATGAGTGTTTCAGTGAGTAGGACTCCTGCTTTCCTTGAGTTTTGCTCCCTTGACCATGGATGGGGGCCAGTGGAGAAGCACAGCCAGTTTTTGGGTGTGATCACTGCTGCCAGTAACCCATTGTGCTTCTCAAGAACAATCACTCATTCTCACATGCACAATGGACACTGATACTCATAAGGCTGGTCTTGGGGAATCAGAAATAAACAACAGCAAGCCAGCTCAGAA
The DNA here is from genome assembly GCF_023721935.1 of Panthera uncia. Taxonomy (NCBI): domain Eukaryota; kingdom Metazoa; phylum Chordata; class Mammalia; order Carnivora; family Felidae; genus Panthera; species Panthera uncia. The sequence goes on from NC_064808.1 coordinate 101,500,084, forward strand.
CAACCTCTCCCATCACTATGTTCTTCACAATGAGACTTAATGGAAATCATCTCACTGTCAACTCAAGATTTATTCTCCTGAGCCCATAATCCTGGGATTGCTACAGAGTTTGTGTTAATCCGTGCTTTATGTTGTCAAAGAGGATCTAGTTGCCTAAAATCTGCACAAAGAAGGAAAAAGAAAAGCTTTGGTGAGCAGTACCCTGAAGACTTGGGCAGAGGTTGTGGCGCGGGGGGCGGGCGGGGTGGGGGGGGCTTTCATTTATTGTCAGACAAAGCTAAACCCAGCATCATCAGAAGCCTGTCGGGCCCAGATAGGGACACACAACTCATCCCAGCCCTCAGATCCCCCTACATAGTCCATTTTGTCCCCTACCAAAGCTTGCATCCAGGTGTTTATTCTAATTTTGCATTTGTTCTGAAGATGGACACTTAAATACCAAAAAAGCACATGAACAATATCCCAGAACAATCAGCAGCTCTGTCTGGTCTCTGTAGAAGCCCAAGACCCTGACCCTAAACGTTAGGTTCAAGGGCTAACGGTATTATATTACAAGCTGGTTGAAGAATAGTTGATTTCTATGCCACAAGTACTTCTTCAATAAAATGCTGGAAATTACCCACTGATTGCTTCCTGAGCTTGAATTAAATCTTCGTTATTTTCTCTGGGTCGATTTGTGGCAATAAATGAAGTCCTTTATAAAGACAGTACTAAGGCAATAATCTATCAGCTGCTGACAAACTGTAGGAAGTGCCATATCAGCAGGCAGTAGGGGAAGGAATTGAGTGTCTATGTGAACTAAACACTAGTTCTGGAATTTGATATGTGTTTTATCGTATTAATGAAGGTGCCTGGGACAGGACCTGCCACGCAACTGATGCTTGCCTAACAGTCATTATTATTTTCATCGTTATCACCATCTAATTAATCCTCACAAAAACACTGAAGGGTCAGTATCCTCTCCATTCTACGGATCAAGTTCAGAGAAGTGATGGAACATCCCCAAGGCCCCAGCCAGGACACAGCAGATCTGGTACTGGAACGCCTAACTGTGGTCCAAGCATTGACCAAGGGCATCGTGCTACCCCACTCACTTGGTATAATAGGGGTGGCCACACTTTCTGCCTAATGTGGGCCAGACCCTTGCCCAAGGTCTGCTCCTGCCGCACAGCCCAAGCACCGTGGGAGGCAAAGGGTACCTCTGTAGTAAACCACTCTGCTCTGGAGCAAAGGAGTTAGGACCAAAAAAGGCATTAAGGGTAACAGTTGGGATCTGACCCTGGCTTAGGTATAAAACACCTAGGGGTGCCTGGGTGGCTCAGTTGGTTAAGCATCCGACTCGGTTTCAGCTCAGGTCACCATCTCGCGGTTTCATGAGTTTGAACCCCATGTGGGGCTCTGCGCTGACAGTGCAGAGCCTCCTTGGGATTCTCTCTCTCCTTCTCTTTGCCCCTTCCCTACTCATGCTGTCTCTGTCTTCCTCAAAATAAATAAATAAATAAATAAAACTTAAAAAAAAACCCATATATGTGTAGATACATGTGTGTATACATATATATATATATATATATATATATATATATATATACACACATATATAAAATAATAAAATTCCTAACCAGTCTCCCTGTATCTACTATCATCCTCAACCCACCCTCCACACATTCCTGCTTCAGATCCTTCACTGGCCTCTCCTGTCAAGATAAAATCCAACCATCTTGGCTGCATTTAGTCTGTCATGTGCTGGCCGCTGCCTCTGCTCCGCTTACTCACTACCCTCCCGTTTGCCTGCTGCGTTTCGGTTGGTCCAAACCATGTGCAGTGCCCCAAACGCACCACACTTTCCAGCCACTCTCCCTCCCTGAGCCTGCAGTCTCCTCTTAAGGCTGAGCCCAAGCATCACCTTTTCCAAGAAGCCTTCCCTGACCCTCCCACAGCCCAGCTCTGATCTCCCCGAGGACGTCCAGTGTCACACACGGTGCTGAGATCATAAGCCCAAACTGAGCTCACACTTTTGTGGTTGTCGGGGGGGGGGGGGGTGGTTCCTGAAAGAGGAAATGAGGCAAAGGGAACAGTGAGCTCAAAGGAGCTCAGGTCTGAAGTATGCTCTATGCAGGGAGTCACAACAACTCAGAAGTACGGGACTTTAGGGTAGCAGGTGCACAACAAATATTTGTTTGAGTCAGTGAATCACTTGTCACATTTCATCAGGCCGAGACTTAAAATGATTGCAAAAGCTAATAATGCAGGGGCAGACAAGAACAAATGGTTTATGTTAGACCAAGATCATTTCTACTTGAGTAACCACAGCCTTCTTTTGGCTACTGAATAGAAGTTGTGTCTGATGCAAAACTGATGAGAGGTTCTAACAGTACTTTTCATGCACATTAATCTCACCTCTGGTTTCCAACAAGAGGATTCTACAGCATAAATGATAATAATAGTCACCACTGTTCTGAACACCTACTCTGTGTCAAGGGTTATGCTAGATCACTCATTCATTCATTCATTTTTAAGTAAACTCTGTGCCCAATATGGGACTCAAACCCATGACCCCAAGATCAAGAGTCGCATGCTCCACCAACTGGGCCGGCCAGGTGCCCCTCTGCTAGGTCCTTTAAACACATTTTCCCTAATGCTAATCTGCCAGGAAGATTTTACTGTATCTATTTTGCTAATTGGAAACTGAGACTCAAAATAGGTAAACTCATTTGTTCCAGGTCACCAGACAGTAAAGCATGAATATGAAACTCTAATTCCCAAGCCAATGCTCTTTCCACTCAACCACACTATCACCTAAATAAATGCATCTCTGAAGTTTCAGTGAACCTTTCTCAAACTCTCAGAATGGAAGTCCCCTTAGTCTACACCACTTTCTCCCCCACATCCAATGTTTGGGTCTCTTGTGTAATAATCTACACTAAGTAGCTATCTACTATTCCAAGGGTGGCCCCCAGGCCAGCAGCATCAGCATTACCTGGGAGCCTGGCAGAAATGCAGACTCTCAGACTCCACCCCACCCCTACTCAATCAGAACCCACACTTTAAACAGATCTCCCAGTGATTCATATGCACATTAAAGTTTGAGAAGCACTGATCCAGCCTACTGTTCCCACCCCTTGCTGTGCTTCAAGATCACAAAGAAAGCTTTTAAAAAAACAAAGACATGTAGACATTACCCCCATCAAATTCTCTCCATAGGGTAGAACTCAGAAAGCTTTATTTTCCCAAGTTCCCCCATATGATTCTTGTAGAGCTAACCTGAGTTTTCTCCTAGCTAAACATTACAATTCCCTTAACCAAGGGGTTCTGTACATGCTGATTACCCATCAGAGTCACTGGAGAAGCTTTTTAAAAATACTAATATCTGCCCAGCAATTGTCCTACTAGGTATTTACCCAAAGGATACAAAAATACTGATTCAAAGGAGCACATGCACCCCGATGTATACAGCAGCATTATCTACAATAGCCAAATTATGGAAAGAGCCCAAATGCCCACTGATAGATGAATGGATGAAGAAGATGTGGTATATAAGGGGTGCCTGGGTGGCTCAGTCAGTTGAGCATCTGACTTCGGCTCAGGTCATGATCTTGCCATCTGTGAGTTCAAGCCCGCATCGGGCTCTGTGCTGACAGCTCAGAGCCTGGAGCCTGCTTTGGATTCTGTCTCCCTCTCCCTCTGCACCTCCCCTGCTCGCACTCTGTCTCTGTCTCTGTCTCTGTCTCTCTCTCTCTCAAAAATAAAATAGGCATTAAAAATTTTTTTTAAAAAAAAGATGTGGTATACATATACAATGGAATATTATGTGGCCATCAAAAAGAATGAAATCTTGCCATTTGCTATGACGTGGATGGACCTAGAGTGTATTAGGCTAAGCAAAATAAGTCAGATAAAAACAAATATCATATGATTTCCCCTATATGTGGAATTTAAGAAACAAAACAGATGAACATGGCGGTGGGGAAGACAGGGAAGCAAACCATAAGAGGCTCTTTTATTTTTTAATTTGAGAGGTGGGGGGGAGTGCACACGAGCAGGAAAGAAGGGCAAAGGGAGAGAGAGAATCTTAAGCAGGCTCCACACTCAGCACAGAGCCCTACTCAGGGCTCAATCCCACAACCCTGGATCATGACCTAAGCCAAAATTAAGAGTCAGACGCTCAGCTGACTGAGCTACTCAGGCACCCTGAGACTCTTAAATATAGAGAACAAACTGAGGGTTGCTGGAGGGGAGATGGTCAGAGGATGGGCTGGGTGGCTGATGGGTATTAAAGAGGGCACCTGTGTTGAGCCCTGAGTGTTATATATAAATGATGAATCACTAAATTCTACTCCTGACATCAACATTACACTATATCTTAACTAATTAGAATTTAAATAAAAACTTAGAAAAAATACTAATGTCGGGGGCCCACTAGAGAATAGTTAGAATTTCTGAGGGTGGGGCCCAGTTATACCAATATTCCTTAAATTCTTCTATGCACATCCAGAGTTGCAAGCCAAGCTCACATTCCTTACCCAAAATGGTAAGTATTTCAAGTATTACTGATCTTCTGTCTAAATCTATCTGAAACTGAGACATCTAGAACCTAACACAATACTCCGAGTTTAAAGGAGACATGAAGATTCCTCATTCAAGATATTTTTCTTTTCTTTCCTTCTTCGTTCTTCTCTTTCCTTTCTTCCTTGGCCACCAGAACACATTATTGACCTAGACTAGGGGGTTATTCAAAACCCCTATTATTTTTTATTTCATTAGCTATTCAGTTTGAAATAATTTCAGACTTACATAAAAGTGGCAAAATTGGTACAAAGAGCTCCCCTATACCCATTTACCTAACTGCTTCCCCAAATGTTCACTTCGTCCATAACAGCAACAGAACAGGACATTAACACTGACACAGTACTATTACATAATCTCCAGACCTTATTCAGATTTCCCCAATTGACCTACTGTCCTTCTTTGGTCCAAGATCTCACACTACATTTAGTTGTCCTGTCCCTTTGGTCTCTTTCAATCTGGCTAAGTCTTTTTCTGTCTTTCGTGATCTTGACAATTTTGAAGAATACTTCCCAGTTATTTTGTACACTGTCCCTCAATTTGGGTTTGTCTAAAATTTCTTAGTGATCAAATTCAGGTTATGGGTTTGGAACATACAATACCCTTCTCTGTGCATCATATCAAAAGACACATGATGCTGATACATCGCATTATTGTTGAAATTAATTGCGATTACACAGTTAAGGTAGGTGTCTGCCAAGTTTCTCTACTGTAAAGTCGCCATTTTTCCCTTGTAATTGATAAGTATTTTGTGTGGAAGATTTGAGACCATGAAAATATCCTTTTCCCTATCATCGCTTTACTTAACATCCATTTTTCCTTTCTTAAAAATCATTGAGTATTCTTTTCCTGATTGATTACTATGACATCTCCCAAATGATGATTTTCTAATTCCATCATTCCTTCTACACTTACTAGTTGGAATTCCTAATATGAGGAAAAGCTATTTCTTTTCCCCCATTTACTTATTTATATCAGTATGGGATCGTGGGTATTTATTTCACTTTCGTTATTTTAATCCATTACTATCATTATTTACTTGTGCTGCTCAAATTGGGACAAATGTTGGCTCCTGTATCCTTTTCATATGCTCCAGTCACTTTTTTAAAAATTGTGGTAAAAAAATACATCACAAAAAATTTGTCATCTTAGTATTTTTAAGTGTACAGCTCAGTAGTGTTAAGTATATTCACACTGTTGTGCAATGAATCTACAGATATCTTCATATTGCAAAATGAAACCCTACGCTCATTAAACAATAAATCCCATTTCCCTTCCTCCCAGTGCCTGGCAACCACTGTTCTACTTTCTGTTTCTATAAATTTGACTATTTTAGACAACTCAGACAAATGGAATCATACAGTACTTGTCTTTTTGTAATTGGCTTACTTCTCTCAGTGTAATGTCCCCAAGGTTCATACATGTTGTTCCTTGTGTCAGATTTTCCTTCTTTTTTAAGGGTGAATAATATTCAATTGTATGTTTATACCACATTTTGCCTATTCATTCATCTGTCGATGGACATGTGGGTTGCTTCTACCTCTTGGCTACTGTGAATAATGCTGCTATGAAAATGAGTGTGCAAATACCTCTTCAAGATCCCACTTCTTTTGGATATAGACCCAGAAGTAGGACTGCTGGTTCATATGGCCTGATCATGTTCTTTGAACATTTCCTTACTTCCTGGCGTCATGAGATATTCCACACTCCTCGTCTTAGGCTTTCTCTACCCAGCTCTGGAATCAGTTATTTCTCACAAGAACTCTAGTTCTTTGGTTTTTAGAAACCAAAATTTGGGCATGAGTTGTACTCATTGTTACTGGGGTTACATTCTTGGCCCTCTCAGTAGTAGAGTAGAAAATGCATGTATGTAGGGGCGCCTGGGTGGCTCAGTCAGTTGAGCGTCCGACTTCAGCTCAGTTCATGATCTCACCACTTGTGGGTTCAAGCCCTGTGTCGGGCTCTGTGCTGACAGCTCAGAGCCTGGAGCCTGCTTCAGATTCTGTGTCCCGCTCTCTCTCTCTGCCCCTCCCTTGCTCATGCTCTGTCTCTCTCTGTCTCAAGAACAAATAAAAAATTAAAAAAAAAAAACAAAGAAAATGCATGTATGTACACACACATATGCACATACACCTTGAGAGACAGACATATGATGAATTACAGCATAAATTACACTGATCCCTCCTCCAACCAAGCCCACAGAGTTCACTTCTTCCTGTCCCTTTTCTTTATTATAACTCCTTTCTCCCAGTGAGAAACCAGAACTCTCACTCTCCACCATATATTTACTAATATTTGCTTGATCCTAGAAACACATAAGTTAGTGTCAGACTTGCTAACTCATACCTTGTGAAAAATTAATTTACCAACCATAATATAATATTTGTGCATAGTTCTTTTCGAGTTTAGAGTCAAAATGCTGATGCAAAGTGACTTAGGTTAGTTCTTTTCTTCTCCAGTCCCTTCAGTGTGGTTATGTTATTCATTTGTAATACAGTGGGGTTCGTTTTGTACTATCAGTAGTCCATTTTGGGTTCTCTCCACATTTTGGATGATTAGGTGCATGGATGATTGCATGATTAGCATGATCCTAAAAGTCAGAGCTGTACAAAAACATCTAGTCAGGAAAGTGTCACTGCTACGTCATTCTTTCTACTCCATTCCCTTCTCTCAGTTCTTTCCATCTATTCCCATCCACCTCATAGTAACCAACCACATGAGTTCCAGTTTATCCAGAAAAAGGACACGTGTATACTTGCTTATTTCCCTTTCTTTCTTATGTGAAAACTAGCACAGTACTGATATTCTTTTTGTACTTGGACTTTGCACTTCACTTCACTTAACATAGTCTGGAAATCACTCTACACTGGTTCAGAGACTTTCTTTATTCATGTTTACAGCGACCATAGCACTCCATTATGTGGACATACCATAATTTATACAACCATTCTCCTGTGTATGGGCACTTAGGTTTTTCCCAATGTTTTGCAATTACCAACAATGCTGCAATGAGTGAACATCGTATAGGCTTGGGTATTTTCACGTGGATGCAGGTCTGCCTTCAGGGTAGATTCCAAGATGTGGGATTGCTGGACCAAGAGGCACGCAGGTATGTAATTTTATCAGATATTGCCAAATTCCCTGCCAAAAGGATCATATCTCTTTGCATTCCCATGAGGAATGCACGAGCGCACGACTTTCCCACAGCCTTGCCTACAGAATATGTTGTCATACTTTTAATTCTTGCCAATGTGATAAGTGAGAAATTGTACCTCAGTGTTTTAATTTTCATTTCATTCATTATGAGTTTGAATTTTTGGTAGGTTTAATAATCCATTTTATATATCTTACCTTTTATAACTTTTTTCATATCTAAATTATTGGTCTGTTCATGTCTTTTTCTCGTTTTTCTATCAAAGTTTCTGGTCCTTTGTCCTGCCATTTTTTTTTTTTTTTAACGTTTATTTATTTTTGAGACAGAGAGAGACAGAGCATGAACGGGGGAGGGTCAGAGAGAGAGGGAGACACAGAATCCGAAACAGGCTCCAGGCTCTGAGCAGTCAGCACAGAGCCCGACGCGGGGCTTGAACTCACGGACCGCAAGATCACGACCTGAGCCGAAGTTGGACGCTCAACCGACTGAGCCACCCAGGCGCCCCTGTCCTGCCATTTTTAAGAACTCTTTGTTTCTTGGGAATGTTACCCTTTTGCCTCTGACATATGTTGCAGAGACTTCTCAGCTTTTCAGTTGTCTTTTGAGTTGACTCAGGTTGTCTTTTTGGCCATGAAAGAGTTATTTTTATATAATCAAGTTTATTGATCATTTATTGTATTGCTTCTGAATTCTGAGTGATGGTTAGAAAGGCTTTCCCTTCACTGAGGTGAAAGAAGACTCCACCTGTTTTTTTCCAGTTCTTGTCTGGTTTTATTTTTTACATTCAGATCCCTGATCCATTTGGAGTCTATTCTTATATATGATGTGAGAAATAAATCCAATTCATCCTTTACAAAAAGCACCATTTATTAAAAAGTCCCTCTTTACCCCAATGGTCTGAGATGCTACCTTTATCATATACCGAATTTCCAGAAGTCCTTGGGTCTGTTTATGGACTTTGCATCCTACATAACTCGTATATTTGTTGATTCATGCATGTTTTAATTATAGAGGTTTTACAGTACCTTTTAATGCTCAGTAAAGCTAGTCCCCCCACCCCCTGAAAATTTCCGTTTTTTAGTATTTTCTTGAATATTCTTGCATATTTATTTCTCCATATGAATTTTGTTATCTTTTCCTAACTTCCTAAAAAAGTCTGTTGGAATTTTTATTGGCAGTATATTACATTTATAAATTAATTTAGGAAGACCTGTCATATTTAGAATGTTAAATCATAGTCCTCAAGAATGGTGATGTTGTTCCTTTGGTTCAAATGTGTCTTCCAGTAGCATTGAAAAAATTTTTTATTGTTTATTTATTCTTGGAGAGAGAGAGAGAGACAGAGCGCAAGCAGGAGGGAGACACAGAATCCGGAGCAGGCTCCAGGCTCTGAGCTGTCAGCACAGAACCCGATGTGGGGCTGGAACCCACGAACCATGAGATCATGACCTGAGCCAACGCCGGACACTTAACCGACTAAGCCACCCAGGTGCCTCTTCCAGGAGTGTTTTAAAGTTTTCCTCCTCCTACAGGTTTTACACAGTTCTTATTAGGTTCATTTCTACGTACTTAGTCTTCCTTGTTGCAATTGCAAATGAGCTTTCCTGTATCATTATGGTCTCTAATTGGCTACTTTTTGGGTAAATAAAACTATTGATTTCAGTATGTTAATTTTATATACTGTTACCTTATCGCTTATTATTTGAGATTTATCACTAATTCTCTCAAATATTTCCAGGATTATCATATCTGCAAAAAGAAATAGTTTTATTTCATTAGTAAGCCTTGTGCCTCTAAACCAACTTCTCTAGCCTAGTTGCGCCAGTTAATACCTTTGATACGAAGTGGAATGTGGGACGCCTGGGTGGCTCAGTTGGTTCAGCGGCTGACTTCGGCTCATGATCTCATGGTTATGAGCTCGAGGCCCACACAGAGACTGCTTCAGGTCCTCTGTCCCCCTCTCTCTCAGCCCCTCCCTGCTCGCTCGCTCTCACTCTCAAAAATAAGTAAACATTAAAAAAAAAAAAAAATGGAATAGAGTGGAGAATGGGTATCCTACCCATGTTTCCAGCCCTAGAAAAAAATATTTGCAGTGTTTCCCAATTTAGGAAGATACAGGTTTTAGGACTAAGGTATATGTATTTTATCATGTTAACTATATCAATCAAGTCTTATTTTCATGACCATTTTATGAGGAATGGATGTTGAATTTCGATAAAAGTTTTGTCAACCTTCATTGTAATAATCCTATAATTATTTTTCTTGAGATCTATTAATATGGTATATGATACTAACGGATTTCCTAATAAAGAACCTATCTTGCATTCTTGGAATTAAACCCAGGTGATGATAGTGAATTGTATATTTAAAATTTTTTTTAATGTTTATTTATTTTTGAGAGAGAGAGAGAGAGAGAGAGAGTGAGTGTGAGCACAAGCAGGTGAGGGGCAGAGAGAGAAGGAGACACAGAATCTGAAGCAGGCTCCAGGCTCTAACCTGTCAGCATAGAGCCCAACCGGGGGGCTCGAACCCATGAACCGTGAGATCGTGACCTGAGCTGAAGTTGGGTGCTTAACCGACTGAGGCACCCAGGTGCCCCATGAATTATATTTTTAATGTGGTATTGGATTTTATTTAACAGTGTTATGTTAGTACAATAGCTATATCAATATCGATATAGATAGATATAGAATATGATATACAGAGCATTGGGACTATCTGATGATACGTGGCAGTTTGGTAGAATTCCTCTATGAAATAACCTGGAGCTGGTACTTTTTTTGAGGAACAGTTCCTTAATAAGACTCTCTATTTCTTCCATAGAAATTAGTCTGTTTAAATTTTCTGTCTCTTTCAATTTGGGTCATCAGCATTTCCCTAGGAAATTATCCATTTCATCAAAGTTTTAAAACGTTTTTTACACAGACTTGCAAAGACTCTTGCGATTTTTTGTTTCAATGGTTACTTCTCCCTTGTCATTTCTTACTTCGTATACTTGTGCTGTCTCCCCTTTTCTTCTTCATTGTGTTAACTAGCAGTTTGTCTAGTTTGGTGATTTTTTCAAGAAGTCTTAAAAATAAAATGGTTTCAAGAATTGTTGCTATTAAGTTCCTCTAAAACCATGATACCTAGAACCAAACACAATGCTCTGGGTGTAAAACCAGACACTCAGCTTCCTCATTCTGTCCTCACATTCTATCCTCCTCCTCCTCCTTCATCTCTCCTCTTCCTCTTCCTCCTCCTCTTTTCTTTTTTTGTTACCACCTCACATTGTTGACTCATACAGTACTGCCAACCAAAACCCCTACGTAATTTTTAACACATTCTACTGTTAAACCAATCTCTTCCATCTTTGTTCTTGTAAAATTGGTCTTCTTGATCCATATTTACCTATAGTAAATTTCACTCGTGAAATTCCATCTCACAAGATCCTTCTAGATGGGATCATTTCAAGCATTCATTCATTCATTCAAATCAACCAACATTGCTAGGAATTGTGCCAAGCCCAGCTTACAGGCTATGATACAAAGTAATTACAGTGGCGATGGAAAAATACTAACAAATGCTATCTGTGCACAGAAGGAGCAACAGGATGGAAGGATGTGGGGATGAGGGTAGGGTCTAGAGGAAAGGAGACATTTGTGTGGTTCCCTAAGGATGTTTGCCAGTTACAGAAGGGGAGAAGGGCATCCTCCAGAGGGGTGGTTAAAGAAAAAAAAAAGCACAGTGAAGGCATATGGTGTCCTGGAGGAATAGCCAGTTAACAAATTAGCGTGTGGGCAGAGCCATCAGAGGCAGGCAATGATGATGGAGAAACAGGTCAGCACAAGACCTATCTGTGCTCAGACTTTCAGCTCAAAGACCTTCAACAGGAACGTGTGGAGTTTTGAACCCGGAGACTGAAACAGTGAGACCTGCAACTTAGAAAGGTCTACTCTGGACACAGAGGAGAACATGGGGTAGAATAAGAAGCACCCGGATTTGGAGAAACCAGTGAGAAGACCAGGCAATAATTCAAGTGAGAGAAGATGAGAGCCTGAACTGAAGCAGTATAATTAGAAAAGGACAAATTCCAGAAACAAGTCAGGTGACTGACAGGACAAAAGCAGCAACAAAAAGAGAAGGTCCAAAAAGTCATACCTGAGGGATGGGGATGCTTTAACTGAGACGGAAAATATTTGAAGAGCAAATAGTTCAGTTTTGACAACAGTCTGAGCTATTTGAAGCATTAGAGCAAAGATGTTCCACAGCAAGTTGGCAAAACACAGGTACTAGAGCACAAGAGATGGGGGAGGGGTGGGAGATGCATGTTTGAGGGTATCTGTGTGTGACAGGTATAGACTAGGTGCAAGGAAGACCGTAACTATGACCTACTGAGTGCTTGCTACCTACCAGAACTGTGCTAAGCACTTTACCACTTTATTTACTTACAAAAATAAATATATAAAAATATTTTAATTTATATATACATAAACAATATACATATTTAATATTGATTTATTAACCACCACCCCCCCGCCCCCAATGCATACACACACAATCATCCTCATTTTACAGATGTGGAAACCAAAGTTTAGAGCAACAACATGCCCAGGGTCAAAGGGCTGCTAAGTGGAAGAAAAGGGATTTGAATTCAATGCTGACTCCAAATCCTGGGATCTTACAACACCCCAAAAATTAAAGTAAACTATAAAAAGTTTTTTGGCAAGAAAGGGAGTGGAAGGAGCACCAAAGGGAAAGAAGAAAATGAAAGTGTACTGACTGCCAATTCTTGTCAGTCATTGAATGAGGCACTTTTTATGTACTATCTCCTTTAATCCCCATACCCGATCGCTAAAGCCTATGTTATTAGCCCCGTTTCTTATATAGGAGACTTTGCTCAAGGCCATAGCACTGGTGAATGATGAAAAAAGGGATTTGAACCCACTCCACCTTACTCCAAAGAATATAATGACATGAGCAAAAATGAAATTATTGGAGTGCCTGGCTGGCTCAGTCAGTAGAGCATGAGACTCTTGATCTCAGGGTCATGAGTTCAAGCCCCATGTTCGGGGTAGAGCTCACTTTAAATAAATAAATAAATAAATAAATAAATAAATAAAAATAATTTTAGAATAAGTGATCCAATGAACAGAAAAAAAATCAGGAGAAAGTGTTATGTAGGAATCCAGGAATGAGAGAATTTTAAGACGGATGGTCAGGAAGGTCAAATGCTGTCAAAAAGTCAGGCTAAAGACTGGAAAGCCCATTGCGTTGAATAATTAACAGGCTCTGGTGACCTTTTTGAGCACAGATACTGCAGAGTGGTAGGTGAGAAGTCCGACGGCAGTGAACCCAGTGAACCTAGAAGACACCAGGAAGTAGGAAAGCAGGAGCACTGGGGGGAGGAGAGAGGGTGTGAGCTGGAGCGCAAGGGGGGTGAGGGAACAAGGGTGTCTCGGGATGGGAAGACACTGCAGGCAGAGATGAGGGCTTGGTGAAGGAGAAACAGACTCAAGGGGAGAGTGAGTGATGTGGCAAGGTTTCAGAGGAGAGGACTACATCCTCCTCTGTGAGGAGGCGGGAACAGGTACCTATGTGGGGAAGTTATGAGATGGGAAAGAGGTGTAATTGGACTAAGTAACTAACGTGAGTTTGCTCATGGGTGAGTCACATATAGAAACCACAGCAGGTGGAGCTGTCACACAAAAGAAACTTTATTTGCAGCAAATTAAGGAGATCTAGGGAATAACTTGCAAAGCTGAAACTCCCTGAGGAAGGGCGGATGGGTTCCTTTTCTTTAGGGTTAGGATGAATATTTAGAAGGGGGAGCCTTTGTCATGGTGTGTAGATGTGGGCATAAGGTCACACATGCAGCCTCAGGTAACTTGCCTATACGGGCATTGCATGTTATGTAAATGAGGCTTGTGCTCCTCCTTGGGCAGATATTTTAGTATGATAATGAGATGAAGGAACTGTCGGGCATCCCATGGGTCAACCCACCGTCCATCTGCTCAGGGGTGTCAGGGGTTAAGCTCCAACTGGTCTGGGCAGTATTGCTTCAGGGGTAGTTTCTTGGTTTAGGCCCATGGGGTCTTTAGCCTGAGTTAAGAAATAAACTGGAAAGAAGAACTCAAGGAAAAAATGTGGGACAAAGATCAGTGGGTCTAGGCAGGTCTACGATGCAGTAGGTCCACTAGCTGTGGAGAGTGAGAGGGAGGAGCAGAATGAAGGAGGCTTCGGGAAGGGATGCTGTGGGAAGCTGGGAAGAACAGTGACTGCTAAAGATGTCCCGGCAACACCAAAGACTCAGCCAGGGCTGCAGACCAGGATTCTGTAACTGAATCTATCAGCGAAGCTGCACGATCTCCTCTAACACTGCTCGGCAGGCCTGCCGGAGGGAACCAGGGATGGGCTCATCCAGGACAGGCAGCAATCAACCAAAGCAAAGGGAGTGCGGGAGGTGGTGAGAGTGTCTTTCAAGTGACTGCTGGTGGCATCTGCACCGGGGACAGGAAGTCAAAGGAGCGCTGAGAACGTGACAGGACAGAGAAGGCTGATGAGATTGAAAACGGGTTTGATGGGAAGGAAGGAGTGTGGAGATTGGGGTTGTGAGCGGAGAGCGCAGTCTCAGAGTTCAAGATGTTAAGGGTAGGACCCTCCTGTGGAATATGTCCCAGGATGTGGCTTTGCTGTGGTAGCACAGAGGGACAATCACTGCAGTGGGGAGGGGAGGCTAGACTATCTTCATCTTGGGGCCTGAAGGCAGTCCAGGAGAACGGTAGGAATCCAAATGCTGAGCACAGTACCTATTCTGCCCAGATTCAAGTCATTTTAAAAACTCAGAAGCATGAAATCATTAATAAAATGAAAGCATTAATATCACTGATCATCATTGGTTGAATCCTTGATAAAAATCTTTTTGGTTGAAAAATGTCATGTCACTACTATGTCTGCATGTTGACAGAGACCTCCTCAATGGCATCTAACAAAGTGACCGCAGAATCACAACTGAGTGGGGCCACTCTCATCCACAGGTTAGGGTGCCCCCGCTTTAGGTCTCTGCTTAGCCAGCAAGTTGGATAGGGGAAGCTGAGCACTAAGCCAAACCTCCTCTTTGATCTGAAGGCATCTGTACCTCACACCCAAGGGGAAGGCCAGACCCTGTTCTTGCTATAAATGCCTACTGCTGGCTCTGAAAAAAGGATTTGAAGGACAAAGTAGACACCAGGAGAACCAGCCACACCACCCACTTCCCCCACAAAGATGTTTATCTTAAAAGAAGCCTGTGTTGCAAGCCTAGGCCCTGAGTAGCAATGCTGCTTGGCTTTAAAATTTACTAGAGTTCGTCTGCAGCAGATGAAATACCATATGCTTTTGCAAGAGGCTGTTACTCTCTGGGGATTGGACTGGTAGTTTTATTTTTCTCTTTCTTCTCATCCTTGTCCTTGTCTTCCTCCTTCTTCTCCTGTTACTCTCTGGGGGTTGGACTAGTAGTTTTATTCTCCTCCTCCTCCTCTTCCTTCTTTTTTTGGTCCCATAATCGTTTCTCAAATTATAACCCATGTGAAAGCCAGATATGTAAAATAGGGAGAAGGAAAGATTCCCTGATTAGGGCCAGGGTGAGGGCTCCAGAGCCTAGCTCATCCAACCCTCTTTTTCTCCACCTCCAACTCCCTACCCTAGCCACAAGAGATAATTTCTTAAGGGGTTCTTGCAACAGGTGGGGGAAAAAAAACCCACGGAATTTCATTTACTTCTAGCACTATCATTTTATTAGTCAATTATTCCGTGAAGACAAGATGCCAATAGGTTCAGCAAAATGAAAATATCTGGAATATGACGATATACATCTTGATCGTGCCCCTAGTTCTTGGTCTATTTCCAAAAACAACAGGTGGAGAATCACAACAGGACAACAGATTCAAATCAGGCCCACACGGTGGTGGAGCTAACGGCTCTCGGGGTAGCTGCCCAGGTCACAATGATTCCCCTTCTATAGAAACACGCACCATCTGCATACACAGTGATGGGCCCTAGGTCTGGGCTGGTATGACATCACCTCCTCCAATGGCCACAGCTGATTGGTCCAGTTGAGTTGACTGTTCAAGTCCAACCAATCTCTGGAATTTTTTATCTGGCCTCCAGGAATAGAATCAGTCTCCTTCTCCCCACCCATCTTTCTTTGACAAAGTTGTAAGACATAAAACTTAGAT
The DNA here is from genome assembly GCF_023721935.1 of Panthera uncia. Taxonomy (NCBI): domain Eukaryota; kingdom Metazoa; phylum Chordata; class Mammalia; order Carnivora; family Felidae; genus Panthera; species Panthera uncia. The sequence goes on from NC_064808.1 coordinate 101,515,996, forward strand.
GTTGCCATAGACCGTGATCCCCACCTGAGAGAGAAAAGCCATATAGAGTGAAAGGGAATAAAGCCACCCACAGAAAGAACCAGAGAGAAGTGGCAAAAAGCAGAAAAAGGGAGCCTCCAGTGTTTGAGTTCTTGATTTTCATTGGGACCCTGCTCCATTCTTGCCTTTCCATGGTTTAATTTTTCAGCCTTTCCTTGGATTCCATGAGTCAGTAAATTCCACTTTCTATTTTGCTAGCTCAAGTTGGGTTCTTGGCACTTGCAATCAAACTAATAAAAAAAGCAAGACAATCAAATACACCATGCCAGTGGCAGAACTAATCGTGGTCCAGATTTAACATCTCTAACTTGTTCTGAGGAAGCTGGAAAGATACCTGTGTAATCCAGAAGTCTAGAAAGACAGGCTTTTGGTGCCAGTCCTTTGAGTTGGGCATCAGGGGGAAGAAAAGTAGGTACAGCAACACTCCTCAGCTGTCTGAGCAGGATTTTGGCTTGGTGAGACCAAACGGCTGTAAAGCTGTGTCAGCAGCGGTAGCACCAAAGAGTGGCTGGTGTGGGCGGCCCTTAGCAACCCCATAATCTCCATCAGCTCCCTCGAAGACACTCCAAATAGCTCTACAATATAAGTTAAAACTCTTCCAAGTAGAGACAGTTCTGTTCACCATCTTCACTCATATAGGAATCTTGACCTTGAGACCACTCTTGTGCTAACTGTGACTTTCTTTCCTGTTTTTCTTTGGGACCTGCCCCTCCTTCCAAACAAGTTTGCAAACCCAGCCTCTCCTCTCTGTCTCCTCTAAGTCTCAAGGTCAAAGAGACTTCCTGCAGGGGACTTGTTTGGTTAGACTTGCAAAAGGCACTGACTGGGCTTTACCAGGAAAGTCTATGATTTACTGTTCCTAGTGTAGAAGCATCCAAAAGTGAGCTCTGTGGCTCCCTGCTGGGAAGCAAGAAAGGCAAACAGAAAAAAGCAGCAGGGCTTTGGTGGTGTGCTAGAGTTCAGGAGGAGATCTGACTGGCTCAGGAAGGAAATCAGCTTCACAGTGAAACCAGATTCCTGTGTGGAACTGAGACCCTCCAACTACAGAAGATGAGGGGGTGGGGAGACCCTGCTGAGAAACTGGGGGGAAGGCAGGTTTGGAAACCTTGAGTTCTTCTTGGCCTGAATTCTGCCAGGAAGAAAACATAATATGGTATAGCTTTTCTGTTAACTCTTTCAGGCCTTTACTCAGCCAGGAAAGGCTACTTATTCATTGAACCTGGTGGCTAATTAGGTAAAAATAAAGATCACAAGTAAAAATACCATTAAATTTCTTCTTCCCATATAGGCAGCGCTCTTCATATTAGAGTTCAGCCTGGTGGTCAAAGGATAATATTCCACAAAGTGAAAAACCGAAGATTTTCTTTTTTTAAAAAAAAATTTTTTTTATTAGTTTTATTTTTGAGAGGCAGAGAGAGACACAGCGTGAGTTGGGGAGGGGCAGAGAGACAGGGAGACACAGAATCTGAAGCAGGCTCCAGGCTCTGAGCTGTCAGCACAGAGCCCGATGCAGGGCCTGAACTCATGAGCCGCGAGATCATGACCTGAGCTGAACCTGGACGCTCAACCAACTGAGCCACCCAGGCGCCCCAAAAACCAAAGATTTTCTGAAAGATTTCATCTCCTAACCTTATCTTTTTAAAAAAATGTTTATTTATTTTTAAGAGGGAGAGAGAAAGAGAGCACACACACTCAAATGAAGAAGGGGCAGAGAGAAAAGTAGACAGAGGATCCAAAGCTGGCTCTGCACTGACAGCAGAGAGCCTGATTCAGGGCTTTATCCTACAGACCACGAGATCACAACCTGAGCTAAAGTCAGACACTCAAAAGACTGAGCCACCCAGGTGCCCCTCCTAACCTTATTTTAAAATTTCCACTAGTTGCAAGTTCCACAAACACTTTGTTCCTTCAGTACAAGTTATAAAGTAAGTGCTCAATAAATGAACGTGAATGAATGAATGAATGGGACATCACTATATAAGTCTACAAGTGTTGCCTATCCTAGAAACAGGTCATGGAGCGACTCTTAGAGCCTTTGGGATTGGTTCCCTATTCCCTTACCATCCCTGACCATTGAAGGTCATGTTCATTACCACTTAAATGGGGCCTGGTTGGGGGTTAACATACAAGGAAATATATTCAGTAAAGTGTCATTTTGAGACTCTGGTCCCTGCAGCCTACACAAGGCCAGTAATGGCCAGTGAAGCATTTGCGGTGCTCCCCAGTCTCTCTGAAGTGCCTAGGGGAGTGGTACTTGGCAAACAGCACCCTATCACTGCTCCACACGCCTGGCCAGCCCTTCACTCACCATGAGGAACAGAAAGCTGCCTGATAGCTTGCTGCCTGGGAGCATCTGTTTAGCTGGCATTGACTCCTGTGGGAACAAAGCCAATGAGCCTGGGTGAGGAGAGGAGAAATCAGTCAAGATTAGAAGAAGGAGGGGGAGGAGGAGGAGGAGGAGGAAGAGGTGGTGGTGGTTGGGGAGTGTAGTGCTTTGTTACATTGAAGACTTAACGGGCCTTTTAATTTCTACAGCAAAGCACAGAGGAATTCATTGTGGAAATATCTGGAAGCCTCTGGTTGGCCCCATGTTGCAAACCCTACTTCATGGAAGCATGGGGCAGAGGGGTGAGGTTTGCTGCAGCGTTCCACGCTTTCTACGTCCCTCTTAGGGGACGACACCAGACAAAGGCTCTTCTTGAATTTCTCAGGGACCACCGTGTGGATGAATTTCCATGTGGGAATACAAATGTCTACTATTCTACCCGGAGGGAAACTAGTAAGGAAAGTCTTCCAGGTCACACGTTTTAAAAATGAAGGCTCAGACAAGCCATTTCCAGTTGACCAACCCTTTAATAAATCATTCCCCATAACTTTCAGCCCCTCAGGCCATTTACACAACAGCCAGGCTCAGGTTCACCCTGCCTGACAAATAAGATGTCTACAACACCACAGTTTCCCCGGGTTTGATACTCTGAATATTTACTTTATTTTCACTGACCTATGAGCTCCACTAAGGAACAGACTAGATGTTATTTGACTTCTATTTCCAGAGCCTGGCAAGGTGTCTGGTAAACATAGCAATTCAGTGAATGTCTGTTGAGTGAGTGCTTCCATGCATGTTTTTACCATGCGGGGAAAAAAGTCTGGTCTCAGCGAGCAGGTAGGTTGGTAAATAGTTGGTGCTTTTCAGGATAACATTAAGTAGAAGCTAGCCCTATGATCTCCCATGAACACTACCCCTTTTAGGATGCTTACCACATTAAGCATCCCATTACGGTTTTTTTCAGTACACCTACAAATTACTCCCTGTAACTTCCTTGGAAGCAAGAACCAGGTGTTCCTGCTTCAATTATTTCATCCATCCCTTTGCCCGGTAAATGAACCAGACAACTGAATGAGTGAATGTTTATTAGCCAAACCATATTAGAGCCTCAGGTCTATCAAAATCTTCCAACACAATCACTGAAGTCTTTTTAAAAGTAAGTTCAGCCGCCCAAAAAACACTTGCAGAAACGAATGTTGGCACATCAGCCAAAGACAACGCTCATATGACGACATCAACACCAAGTAGCAGAGGAAAAAAACAGCTTTAAGGCACATGCAGAATGGGAAAAATGTGCAACATGGAAAGCCTGGCCAGGCCCAGAACACAGGAGAAAGGGGATGACAGCCAGGGTAGGCTACAGAATATGGCAGCAGCCAAAATTTGTGGATAATTCACAATGCAGATTAACCATGTCAATGAAAGGAACTGCATTCACAGCACTGACATAGATCAAGTCTGTGGGTAATTTGTCCGGTGTGTTGAAGCCAGGGATTTGTCCAGGGAATGTGGAAGAAAGTGGTCATGCATGGTGGCAAATGGACTGAGAACAGAGGCCAACAATGTGTGGAGGGAAGCCTTGATTCAGAAGGCAGGGTTTTTCTCTGCTGCAGGATTCCCTTGTAATTAACCAATTAAGGCCAAAGCTTCATTTCCTGTGGCAGTTTTCTCTGCCACACAGAATGAGGTCACAGCCCTAACCACACAGATCTATAGAGCATCTGGGTGATGAAGAATGGCTTCAGATATGCTTGGATCATTCCCCGGAGATGATTGGACACATGTGTGGTATTCTTAGCCTCAGTAGGAAGAGTTTCCCAGAGGAATCAAAGTGTATTCTGACACCAGCTTTTAAGTCCTTATTTACATCCTTATCACATGACTCTAACAAAAGAGATAGAATATTACTGGATCTATTAAGCAACCCTAGAAGCTGCAATAGATCAATCAGGCCTCCATCAAGTCTGAAATAACCAATTGTAGCATTATTCTGTACCACTAAATGTGATTCTCTATGTGAAAAGAATTATTTTTAACATTTATTTTTGAAAGAGAGAGACAGAGCATGAGTGGGAGAAGGGGAAAGAGAGAGGGAGACACAGCAGGCTCCAGGCTCTGAGCTGTCAGCACAGAGCCCTATGAGGGGCTCGAACCCACAAACTGGGAGATCATGACCTGAGACCAAGTCCCGCGCTTAACCGACTGAGCCACTCAGGAGCCCCGAAAATAATTATTAATATAACTTATTATGTATGTGAAAGAATTATTTACACTTTAAGGAGCCACTGGGATTTAACAAATCACTGTTAGTATTATTTAGATGATGTCAATTTCTGAGAGAAACCATAAGTATTTATTGGCTATCAGAATTCTACAAACAGAAGAATCTACAAATAGAAGGGATGGATTGTACCTAAGTCTGTGAAAGGAGTGGAGGGAAACTGACAGGATGGGCAGAAAAATCAAATATCAGAGAGGGACAAGAGGCATTGCTGCATTATTCTAGATGAGTTAATTATAAATTGGTGTGTGTTGTTTTGGCCAAGAGACTGTGTTACCACCACAAGCAGAAAACTCTCCCGCTGTCCTTTTTCCTTACGTTTTACAAGAATGGGAGGTCAGAGGATATTTATGGAAGCACACTAAAGCATGAAAATGCAGCCAAGCCTTTTGCCTCTTCAGTTTACCCGGCTTTTCAGCTGAAAGGTTCAGGGGTAAAAAGGATGAGAAGGCAAAGGCTAGGGCTGACTATGCTGCTTTCCTCCTCCTAATAAGACAGTGGGACCCGATACTGGGGGTGGGGCTGGGGGGGGCAGAGTTAAAAAAAAAAAAAGTGGGGGAGGCCATGGAAGGACCTAACGAGCTTGTGCCACAATTAGTGGATAAGTCAAATGATAGGAAGCCTGAGACCAGGAGACGCTCAGAGGCCAAGAGTGAGAGAAGAGGAACCCGGAATACCGGTAGCATTCAAAGAGGTGGCTTCCTGGCTTGTGTGTGTTTCATGTCTCAGAGTGTAGCTTTCTTAATAATCTTTCTTAATAATCCGTTCAGGGAGGGCTGGTGCACAATGAGGAGCCCTGCAGTGCAGGCAGGATGCAAGCCCCGCCCTTCGGGGAAGGTTGTGACATCCCTCAGCCAGAGGAAAATTCCGACTCCCTTGATGAGGTGAGGACAGCATTTCTACAGTTTTCCTCTGTGTCAGGAACAAGGCTGGGGCACAGGGGCCAGGGCTGGTAAGATTCCGAGACAGGTGAGCTGCAGAGCTTCTTAATTAGAAACAGGAATTGAGGAAAGAGCCTACAGTGCAGAGGGAGAAAGACAATCTCATGCGCAAATTCATGAGAAGGGTAGCCTCTGGGGAAAAGGCCAGGATTGGAGGGGTGGCCAAAGGCACTCAGTCTTGTCTGTAATGTTCATATTTAAGAAGACAATGTATTCATGTGTTAAACTAATCTTTAAAAAGTCTTATATTTAAGAGAGACATAGAGGGAAGTGAGGGAGAGGTAGGAAGAAAGGATGAAAGACACAACTAACAGCCTAGGTCTCCTTGTAAAGGTCTCCCTGGATGCTGGAATAAGGCGACCCACAGGGGTGGGGCTCAGAAGGAATGGAAGACACATGGAGCAAATCACAAGGGGGTAGGATCCTAATCCAGAATTCCCGGGGTCACAAAAGGGCATGGAAGAAACAACAACAGAATTCTGATATAAAACAGTGAAAAGAAAAAGCACCTTCCCCCCCCCCCCCCCGGAGTCCTAGCACATACTGCCTGTCAGATTGACGGTCCAGTTCCCCACTCTTACACAGTACGGAATGAATTCCCACTTCCCGGAACTGGGCCCAGAAACTCAAGCAACCTCTCTGCTCTTAGGTCCTCTCTGCCAACCATGCCCTTGATTGTGGAGAAACCTACAGCCTGGGAATTGGAAAGAGATATAAACAGGAAGGCGGCACTTCATGTGGACCACCCTGCCCTCAAACTTTCTACCAATGCAATTCCACCCCACCCCTAACTTGGCCCACCCAGTAAGCTCCTGAAGAATGAGTACTTCTGTCATACATTCAGGGGCTTCCCTCTGAAGGGGGGCTTTCTTGGGGAGAATGCCCTGGAAGGGTGGAGACCACCTCGCTTGAAAGGAGATGACCTCTAAGTTTGTGGTCCTGTCTGCTGGGCTCAGGTGAGCCACCAGGGAAAGGCATCGCTCAGCTTAGCTGTAGGTAGGGGGCCCTTCTGATTTCTCCGTTAGCCATCTCGTCTGCACCATACCCACTACTTTAGCCCCTTAGGGCTCTGCAGGGGAACTGATCTGGGATCCCCTTGAGGACGGGGCGGGGGGGGGTACGGAGAACCCCTTCTAGAGATTAGGCGGGAGGCGCTGGGGGAGGGGAGCTGGGAGTGGGAGGAGCAGACAGTTACCTCATTGAAGCCCTCCTGCAGGACGTCCAGTAAGTTCCCCCGGGTCAAGCAGGCTAGCATTGTTCCTGGCGGGGGCTCCCGGGCGGGGTCTCCAGGCCAGGCGGCCGCCGCCACCGCCTCCTCCCTCTGCACACAAAGACTCTCCGCTCAGCTCACGGGGATCTCTCCGGAGTCCCGCAGGCCACTTACTGGAAACCTAGACCGGAGCCAAACTAGCGGCTTCCACTGGGCATGCTCGCACCGGGGCCTCTGCCGGAGGGGCCCGGGCGCTGTCGCGGTTCCTATAGAAACAGCTGGGCGCGCAAAGGGTGGAGGGGCGCTGGCTGGCAGCCCCCCGCCCCGCGTGCGTAAGGGGGAGCACCGCGGGCGCGCGCGCGCACACACACAAACACACAAACACACACACACACACACTACGTACAATACACACACAACAGGCTGGGGGCGGGCGTGTGTGCCTACGCTGCAGACACACACCAGGCCTCCAGGCGGGCGTGCCGGTGTGTGCCCGCCCTGCGAGCAAACACACACGTGAGCGCACACACATACACTCGTTGACACACCAGCAGGCGTGCCGGCGTGTGCATGTGCTTGCAATCACACACTAGCATACCACCAGGTCTGGAGGCAGGCGTGCTGGAGTGAGCGCGCGGACACACACACACACATACACACACACACACTCTTTCTGCTGATTTAAGGCCAAGTGCCCCACCACAAGATGGGTGGGGAGGGGAGTGAATCAGGATTTTTTTCCCCCAGACTAGCTAAAAACAGCAACCTTTTTCCACAAGGGGCCTGGGCAGTGAGGTTAGGCTAAAGAAGGGGAAGCAGAAGGGACAGAAAAAAAAAAAAAAAAAAAAAAAAAGTGAGATAAACCAGCCAGAAGGAGAGGGGGAAAAAGAGGATAGAGAGAACTTTAGTTACTGATGGTATCAGCAAACATTTAATAGAAGTAGTACTTAACAAATCACACAGGATCACAACAGAAACATCGAGGGTAAACCAAGTATCACTAAGGCTATGCTCCAAAAAGCCTCTCTTTTTTTCTTTTAAAAATACCCGCTAAAAGGTAAAGCCCATATCTTTAGTGAGCTTTAAATGAATTAAATGGATTTTAATTAAAATAAACACTACAAAAATGTCCTGGAGCTTTTGAAAGAGTTAGGTAAAAACTTGCTCAAACGAAACAGAGAGCTATTCCCCTCTGTTGCTAGTTATTCAAGTCACAGCCTTGATTATTTATTTTTAGGAATACCAGTCATTTTGTACTCTTCAGCACACATTCTTGTTTCTATAGGAAAACAGGAAGCTGAAAGAACACCCCATATTATGTTACACCTCGTGATCCCAGATGGAGGGGAAGGATTTACAGAATGTTAAGGCTCAGAAAAGGTCAGGGCCTTGCCCAGGGACACAGCTGGTCAGCGACAAAGACAGTTTGAGGAGCTAGGATCTACCCTCATGCTTTTGCAGAAGGCCCACATTCCTTCCCCAAATTCCCATTGGTACCTTAGCAAGAAAAGTCAGTAATGGCTCTTTTCAACCTAAGACTTCCTCCTCCTCAGGTCACTAGAGAAAAAGAAAATCTGTACCCCAAACATCCTGAATCATCTTGCCCGAATGTCTGAAGCTGCTAAACACAAAGATACTTCTGAGAAAGACACACTTCTTCTAGGATGGCAGCAAGCAGGAAGCAGAAGGCCAGCAGAGGTGTTAAGTGGGTGCTGCTGATTGAATGAATGCTGTGTGTTCAATTCTGCAAAGGCTGGAAAAGCCATGACTCCAAATCAAACTGCACCTGATCAGCCCAAAAGTCAGAAGACCACCGTCCTTCATAACTAGCTGGGGAATTTAACTACCAAAAATTCCCCTTGCCATGACCACAGCTCACGGTGTAATATCATCAGGTGAGTGACTAACCCATATTACTGCAACAAGGCCCCTTTAAAAGAGAAGCATGAAACTTCCAACAACGTAAAATTGTATGCAACACATCTATGTGCATAGTGATGCAAAACCAAAACACTCAGTCAGTAGATCCCTAAATAGATTCTGACAGCCCATCATGCTTTTACACAGTCGAATATATTGAGACTTCAGAGGGAGGCCCTGCGGATAGTTCTATACCAAAAGGTCACTGTTTCTCAAAGAACAAGTCGTTTTTCAAAGTAGGACCTGTGAGCTCAATATTCCTGGGAAAAGACTCATTAGATCACTGGATTTTAAAGCTAAAAAGATGAAGTTTCATTTGACTCTCATGAAGGAATGAAGCCTAGGGGAGTTATTTACAGTCACTTAGCAAATCAGCATGGGCGCTAAGATCTGAACCCAAATGCCTCTGATGCTCAGCCCTGTGCTATTTGCCCTGCACCCCCCTCCAGTACACTGGAGGAATTAGAGGGAACTGTGGTGAATAGATACAAGATTTATTACAGGGCACTCGGTCCACAGTTACACTATTCCCTAGAAGTCTGTAATTATGTCAACCACATACTCTACAGTAGTCATGTGCAATGTGATGGTGGGAATGTTCTGTATCTGTGACGTCCAATCCAGTGGCCAGTGGACACTGGCTACATGTGTTTATTGAGCACTTAAAATGTGTCTATTGTGGGGCGCCTGGGTGGTCTAGTCGGTTGAGCATCTGACTTGGGCTCAGGTCATGATCTCACGGTTCGTGAATTCAAGCCCCACATCAGGGCTGGATGCCGTCAGCACAGAACCAGCTCTGGATCCTCTGTCCCCCTGTCTCTCTGACCCTCCTCTGCTAGTACTCTCTCTCTCTCTCTCTCTTTCTCTCTCTCTCTCTCTCTCTCTCAAAACCAAACATTAAAAAAAACCGTGGCTATTGCAAATGTGGAACTAAAATTTCAATAGCATTTAATTTTAATTCGTTTAAATTTAGATAGTACCATTTCAAAATATTCTGTGTTTTCCCCCACACAACTAATGAGATGTTCCAAAAATTATATTTGCACAAATAGTCTGCCTCTCATGCTTGGAAAAAGCACAAAATTCCTGTTAGAGCATGTAATCTCAAGGTTTTTTTGCTCAGAAGATGTGCTCACCTTATTTATCATGGTCTACCTAACCACATAGCCCAGGTGAAGAACTGAGCTTGTTCTAAGCAGCACTCACAATGACTATTCCTTCCATCTTCCCCATCTCACTCTGCTGTGATATCAACATAAGAGCTGAGAGAGTAAGTGGGTTAGCTAAATGAACCAGGAATAACTAGGCCAATGATCTGTATCTCATAGTGCTGGAGCGTGGGGAAAACTGCAAGCCAGTCCAGGTAGCTGGAACCACTCCCACCACTGCTGGCTTGTCATTCTCTCTGCCTGGGAGGAGAAGCAAAGGGTCCAAGCAAGCTGCTTTCTGCATATCTCTGCCATGCTGCCTGATTTCTGAAATTATACCAGACCTCTTCAGTCCTATATGATTTTAACAATAATGGCAGAGACTTACCTCACCAACTAAAAGCTACACAAATATCAATCTACAACAATAATAATAGCAAAATTGAACTTTTATTATGTGCCAAGCCCAATACTAAGTGCTTACATATGTTAGCTCAGTTGATGGTCACAATTACCATAAACAGTAGGAATTGTTTATTAACCCCATTTTATAGATGAAGAAAGGTTCTAGAGGATAAGTAATTTGCTCCAGATCCTATTGCTGCTAAGTGGTGAAACCAAAGTCTGGCTTAATCATTATGCAATACTTTTATATGATGCTTTCCACACAAAAGGTATTCAGTAAATGTCGGGACGCCTGCGTGGCTCAGTGGATTAAGCAACTGACTCTTGATCTCAGCTCAGGTCATGATCTCATGGTTCATGGGATTGAGCCCTGCATCAGGCTCTGCATTGACAGCATGGAACTGGCTTGGGTTTCTCTCTCTCTCTCTCTCTCTCTCTCTCTCTCTCTCTCTCAAAATAAATAAATAAACTTTAAAGAAAAAAGGTACTCAGTAAATGTGTTTAGTTGGATGAATGAATGAATGAGTGGAGGAAACACTGGCAAACTCATTCATCACTTATATTAATACAGATAATAACATGTTAGCCTAAGTAAGACTTTGAGCTTTAAACAGAATTGTCATTTGGTAAAAATACCGTGACTTCTGCCTATGTAGAAGTAAAATGTGTGAAATTCATACCTATGTAAATTTAATACATCTATTGTAGGCAATCATTAATGACTATAAAGAAGCAGAAAGGCAGTCTGAATAAACAAATAATTAAAATTGTCAATGGAAATATTTTAAATGACTCTGAAATAATTTCTTAATCTTTTTCTGTTTTCATACATTAGCGGGTTTCGTAATGTATGTTTACAATTTCTACTGCATTTATCTTCAGAGACATCAGCATAAATGTACACAAAAGGGCTCACATCTACCGGCAAAGGCTACAAACGTGTCCTGGCTCCTAAACTGCTCTCTTTGTCTCCAGGCTTTTCTGCTAGTCTACACCCCTTAATCTTCCTTAGACAATGCATTCATCTTGCTGCTCAAATGCTCAAATGTTTTCAAATAATCCCTTTTCCCATCAGATATAAATTCCTCATGCCCTGCTCTTACGGCTGTCCCCCAAATTGCCTATGCTCAGGTTGGCAGGCTCCTCACTGTCTCCCACATTTCCAGGGCTCATTTTTGCCTCCCATGCCTTCATGACTGTCCTGTCTAGAATGTCCCACGCTTCTGCTACTCAAATCCTTATTATGCCTACCTCAAGTTCTGCTTCCTCATGAAACTCCTGTGACTACTTTTGGTTTTTCTTAATCAAGATGGATCTGATTTTAATCAGTCTGGAACCCTCACGCCCCAGATAACCATGGTTCATTCTTGTTCTTTTTTTCAGGTTTCTGCTCAAATATCACTTTATCTCTTTGGCCTTCTCTGACCACTCTATTTAAAATGACAACACTCCCTCACCCAGGCACTCCCAAACCTCTTTTGCCTGATTTATTTTTATTTTTCTTCCTAGTATTCATCACTGTCCTCTATAGTCTATATTTATTTGCTCATTTGCTTATTGTCAGTCTCTCCCTGCCCAGAATATAAGGTCCATGAAAGCAGGGAATTTTGTTATGTTTTGTTACTGGTTTATCTCTAGAACCAAAAATATTTCCTGGCACATAAGTAGATACTCAATAAATCAATATTCCTCTTTTTATAATCCAAAGGTCATGGGTGCCTGGGTGGCTCAGTCAGTTGAGTGTCCAACTTCGGCTCTAGTCATGATGTCATGGTTCGTGTGTTTCAGCCCCACATGGGGATCACTGTTGTCACTGTGGAGCCCACTTTAGATCCTCTGTCCCTCTCTCTAACTGCCCCTACCCCACTCACACTCTCTTGCTCAAAAATAAATAAGCATTTTTTAAAAGTCTATATAATTCAAAAGTCATCATGATGAGAACAAAAGCAAGAAAATTTAACTAAATAAATCTCACAACTTGCAGCCCACTGATAAATATCTGAGGCATGCAGAGCATGACATTCATCAAGGAACTGATGGCTACCTTAATGTTGATATTTTATTAGAGACTAAAAGCAACTTCATCTTGACAACAGCCAGATCTCCAAGGTCCTGTAGTCCCTGCTTTCAGCATACAGAAATTCCTTGGAAACTATGCTATCTATACTCCCCCCTGTTCCCTCCACAAACTTAAAAATATATAATCTGTCGCACCTCACAATTACGGGGCAGCTCTTTCTGCTCAAGGGTCCTCTCCCTGTGCTATAATAAAAACACATTTTTGGCACCAAAAATGTCTCAAGAATTCTTTCTTAACCGTTGCTCTCGGACCCAGACTTCAAATCACATCAATAGCATGTTCTGTATTATAGCACTTAGCACTTAATTATAATTTAGAAGTGTGAATTAGGGTGCCTGGGTGGCTCAGTCCATTAAGCATCAGGCCCCACTCTGGGCTCGTACTCTTTCTCTGTCCCTCTCTCTGCACCTCATGGGATTCTCTCTCTCTCTGCCTCTTGCTCACTTGAGCTCTCTATCAAAAATAAATAAATAAATTTATAAATTTATTAAAAAAAAAAGTGTGAATCTTTGTCTCTTTCAGTGTATTTCCAAGACAAATATAAATAATTCCTGGTATCCTCCTATATTTTCTTCTCCTTCATCAATGCATTTTTTTCATTAAACATTCACTAGATATATGTTGAGGATCTGTTATATGTCATTATATGCCACATTCTATTCTTTTAGACAAAAATTCAGGAACTCACAGTTACACATAAATACATGAATACACATAGAGGCAAGAAACAAGACTGAAAAAAAGAATAGTAAAAGGACGACTACTAAAACTGAGAATCCAATATTAGTATGTGGGGACAGAGTGTACAGGGTGAGTGTGACAGACTGAGTGGGTAGAAAAAGGAAAAAAGAGACAGAATGGTAAGAGACGAGTAGGATGTTGCCAAAGTAATCACCAGATGCTAGTGCTTAATATAAACTGTACTTAAGCAGACATGCAAATATATTCTACATGAATTTTTTAAATTCATGTTTCAAAAGTTATCTGCTAGTAATCCTGTGGGTAAAAATTAGATTAAGACTAGCGACATCTGGTGGATATTTTGAAAGTAATCCTTGAATTTCTCTACTGTGTAAACACTACAAGCCCCCATACCTCTGGACTGACATTCATAATATGTTAGGGTTCATAACTATGATGAAATCATCTTTCTTCAGGACCTAAGATCTCATTGCAAGAGGTAGCCAGATTTCTACCAAGAAGCCTTCTATCTCTCAGCTGATGACCCTCTGCTTTCTGGAGGATGTATATATAATTTGACACCAGGATTCTTCCTTTAAAAGGTAACTTATTACTTAAAATGTTCACATTCTTTGAGGTAGGGATTCTACTTCTGGAACTCAACCCTAAGGAAAAGAAGTCTTAACTGAGGAAATCAATTCATTATTTACAATGGGTGAGGAGAACCTAAAAGTCCAACAAACAGAAAAATGGTCAAGAAAATTAGAATCATTATAATGTTTACCAAACATTTGTAGACCTACTAAAACAAATATTTTAACAATTTCATATTAACAAACATTAAGTTAAAAAAAGCAAAAGTCAAAAAGCGTGTGCATAATTTAATCTTAAATATGTAAGTAATATACATATAAAAAGGCTAGAAGAAAATTCTACATTCTAAAATATTAACATTGAGGGCTTCTGGATGGAAGCATTATTGTTTTTTTTTTAAATCATGGTTTGCAATATTTCTTAAATGCTCTATAATTGTCATGAATTATTTCTATAACAAACATTTAAATCTTTTAAACAATGCATATATTCTGATTAATTGCTATAATTTTCAATAAAATCTTCCTGATTTTATTAGTAATGAATCAAGGGAGCTAGAATTTCCACAAGAAGGGGTAGCAAGAGAAGAAAGCAAATATATGACAATTTTGTTCCAGGATCTGAGTCCTGATGGAGAAACCCCAGTTGTAGAACTGTACTAAAATTCCATTAATGTCATCACACTCCTTTCAACAGTACACCAGAAACTTACAGAGGGCTCTGTGGGCAGCAGGGAGTTACAGAGTCTCCTAACCACTTGAGTCCCCATCTTCAGAGTGCCTAGAAAAGCCGGATCAGGGCCACCTTAAAATAGGAAGAGGGAGAATGTGCAAAAATACAGAACAGGAAAAAAACATTCCAAAGATAAACCAATCTATTAGGGTCAAGCTCCTGCTCCAAATCTACCAACATATGCCATCTAGAAGTTTCAGAAATAGTACCCTGATTAGTAAGAAATCCAGCCAAAGATACTGTAATCACAACAGGGCTATCCCAAGGGCATTTTAAAAACTACCCACTTAGGCTTAATAGTAATAAAGTAAAGAGCAATGCTTCCCTATCAGTCAAGCAAGGATGCATTTTCCCTCCTCCCTATGTTTATCAGTCAACGATCATAGGAAGGATTCTGAAGACAATCAGGACAAACACTGGGAGCTCAGCTTCTGCCATGCACTTCTATTCACCCTCAGGAATTCCGTTTTAACGTAGAAAGGCCGCATTTATATTTTAAGGCAGAAATGTTTTACGTAGTACTTTAAGTTTACAAAGTCTTATCACCTACATTGTCACATTTGACCGTCATGGTAAGTTACCGTTGGAAATAAAGTTCACTTTATTGCCCCCCAGTTAATAGTAGCAGGCTAGGGAGTTGCTCTGCCAATTAGTGATGAAGTTTTCTAGTCACTTCTTCTGAATCCACTTGCACTAGGTCTGTGCCAGAGAACAGGGTGGGAAAATGATGATACTGATGATAATGGCAGCCGATATTTGATTACATACTATGTACTGTTTCAAGTGCTTTTTAACTACAAACATTCTACGAAGTTGGTAGTATTATTTAACAACTCTCTCGTGCTGTGATTCCATTCTCAGTACTGTGTCAGTCTTAAGGAATCATCCCTCTCGGGGATAAACTGAAGGGCATTGGTATTTGGGCAGGATGGCGTACAGACTGAAAGGGGATTTGCATTACTACTCGGGTCTCCAAGCTCTGAAAGTCTGAATCAGGAACGGCATCCTAAGAACCTGTAAGGCTTAGAGCTGTTCAGAACCTGAAACTTCCGCCTCCTTCTCCTCAACGCCCCCCCCCCCACCCTCCCCCAGCCGCCTCCATCTCACGCCTCCGTGTGTCCCCATTTCTGATCTGGAAGCTCAACCAGTGGTAATTCTATTTCCCAGGCACCTCCCACCTTTTACCACCTACCTCTTAACTCATCGGTCCGTCTGGTTCAACATCTCTGTCCCCAGCCCTTCTGAGCACGGCCTCCTGCAGCTGCAGGGCCGCCGCCGCCGCGTTCCCGCTGCCATGGTGACGCGGAGGCCGGGCCCGACCTGGCCCCGCCCACCACCGGCCAGCGCGAGCCAGCCCCAGCTTACCTGGGCCCCGCCCCCTGCCTGTCCGGCCCCGCCTCCTAACGTCCCCGACCACAACCCCCGGCGGGTCTTGACCCCGCCCCCTGCCTTCCGGACCGGCCTCCTGCGGCCCGAGCCAGCCCCGCCTCCTGACTGCCAGGATCCCGCCCAGGGAGCGCCCCCCTTCCGCAGATGAGAGCCCGCCTCCTGGGCGTGCAAACCTCATCCCAGCTCGGGCTCAGCCAAGGCCTGTGGAGTAGGGCGCGAAGGGTCTGGATTTCCCCGCCGCCCTTAGGCTAAGCGAGACCTGCTGCACTTACGTAGAGCCCGCGGACCCCCACCCCGCAACACGCACCAGGCATGTTCCTTATGCGATTTATTGATCCCAGAGACTTTGCACCTGCGAGAGCCTACGGTCCAGCCAAAAGGAGTTTCCGGGTCATGCAGTGCTGTCAGTGACTTGAAACACGTGTAACCGGTGGTCAGGGAATTGCTTCCTCCACGCCTCACCCCTGCCCTCGTTTGTCTTTTTTAGGTTCTGAGACCTTTGACCCAACCATTGAGGGAATTGCCCAAGCCAGCCCTGGGGGCTGGTATGAGAACTCAGAATGCTTTTCCAGAGCAGTTCTTCTTCAGCTTTAGATTTAAGGTGTATAAAAGAGACACCATTAAATTAAGCCTAACAAAATCAACTTAAGTGCTGAGGTAACCTGTTCTTCCTTCACTTTTCTTGAAAGCAAGAGCAAAGGTAGGGGTCAAAAAAATTTTGGCATGCTCCTCCTGGTCCCTCCTTTTGTGGAACTCCATCCGCCCCTAACCAGCCCGAAAACAACTCCAAGCTCGCGGTGGCAAATTAAAGGTAGGCCTAGAGGAGAGAGCAAGAATGGGGGACTCTCACTGGGGTTCTGGAGTTAAGTTGAAAACGTGGCAGCCATCTCTGGGCCACCAGCCATTTCCCCAAAGCAGAGTCTCCCCACAGGAGTAGTGGCGAAATGACGGAAACAGGCCCTTCCTCCCCAAGGCTCACACCAGGGTGCCGTTCTTGCTGTCGTAGCGGGGCGTGGCCTGGGGGAAGCGAAGGGTTGCGTATTCTGTAGCATTTTCTGACTGAAGATGCTTCACTTCCAGAGCAGAGCGTGGCTGGGTACAGCTGTACACTTGAATGTCTGCATAATGTAAGCTGTTCTCCTTCACACTAAGGCCTCGACTCCTCTCCTGAGACGCAGGCTTCTCTAACACCTGCTCATACATACGTCCTGTTGTGTCATGGGCCTGCAAGAAATTGACAGCATTAAGGGAGGTACTTGGCTTGCTTTTGCCCCTCATCTGCAAAGCAGGGCCAGCTATACTGATGTCCCCTCGCTCTGCTCCTTTGTAGGGCAGAACCAGCAAGTTCTGGTTCAAGATGACCAGATGCATCCCAGGGTGAAAAAGCGGGAACCTCAGATCCTATATCTGAACAGCCCCCTGGAAGGGACGGGGGCCTGTCATTACCTTGGTGCCATTCTGCTGCTGCTGCTGCTGCTGCTTCAATGTCCGTCTTGCTTGGCTTTCTGAGAGGCAGAAATCCACCTTAAATCCATTATCTCTTGAGCTGCCTGAGCTTGCCCTCTTTGAATGTCTGTTAAACTATTACAGTGGGCTTCTAACTAATCCCCCTGCCTCTGCGTTCACCCCTTTCACTGCTACCATCCCCACATCCAAACTCCTTTCACACTCTGCCACTGATATCTTCCATCCTCAGTTTTCACCCACCCCTAACACAGTTCAACAAACATATGCTGAGAGCCTGTTATACGCTGGGCTCTGTGACCCATTCTGGGCATTGAAGGATGAGCAGGCTATTTTCTCTGCCTCAGGGAGCTTACTGTCTGCTGGAGGAGACAGATAATCACACAGACTATTAGAGTGCAAAGTGTGAGTGCTCAGCTACACCAAACAGTTGGTCACTTTCAATCAAGTCAGTCTCTTTCTCCTTCCTCCCTCCCCTTCTCCTTTCCTTCCTTCCTACCTTCCTTCCACATGAGATGATTGCACTGCCTGAAATACCCTTTCCTCTGCTCCTCCTCCAGCCTGAGAATTTGCTATTATTCCTTCGACATTGGTGTTTTCCCTCATTCTCCCATGGTGTGAGTATGAGTCTATTACAGCACTAGTAGACTACATTGCAGTTCTCGTTTATGTGTAAACAAGTCTCTCAGACTTGATTTTCAGCTCTTCTTGTGCTCCTCTGCCTCCTTGGGACCCAGCAGAGCACCTCATATACACTGTAAGTGTTCAGTTAATTTTTGCTGGGTGAATGAAAGAATGAACAACCAAGCTTGCCACTCTAAGATAATAGAAAGAATGAGACCCAGAATCTCAGAGCTGATCTGGGACCCAGTAACCAAAAGATTTTCTCTGGTGTACTGTCTCCCTTTATCCCTTCCAAGGGATACTCCTCCTTTTCATTCTTATGCCCTTTCCAAAAACACTGGTTCTAGTACTTTCTCTTCTCTCATTTGACCACTCCAAGCCCCCGCCCCCAAAGCCCAGTTACCCATTTTCTTTTTCCTCAGGGAAGTTGATGGGCAGCTCCTGTGAAATGAAACACAGATCACCCACGTGTGAGAGTCCTGGCCTCTCTCTTCCCACCTTTATCATTTGTTCTGTGCCTCCTTAACATTCTGGGATGACCTTCCCTCACTTCCCTCTAACAACGATTCACCCTGAGCCAGCCAGAAAGTGTTTATCAAGGGTACCACATCTTTCCCACAAGGATGGTTCTGGAAGGTGGAGTGGTACAACTGACATAACCAAACCCAAAATACAGCCGCAGGCAATCAGGCACAACACGCCAGGGATATAGCTGGGTTGAGGGCTATTCTGGGATTGTCTAACAGGCTAATCCCAGCAGAGGGTAAGGGAAACCTGCCAAAAAATGGGATATTCCTGGATTCAGAGACCCTCTTGCTACAGCACTCAGTGTTTTATTATTTTTCTTGTTCCACAGTCTCTGCTAACATAGGGTTCCCATTCTGGGAGTCACAGAAGCTGCCACAACCAGGGTTAACTAGTTAGGACCCCTCCAAGCCCTTTTCTAACAGGCAATCTCCCTCCCTGTTTCCATGTCCTTGTCTTTAATTAACAGAGAAAGTGAGAGATATTTAACCTTTAACATCCACAGCACAGGGAGCTCTGAATTTGGTGAGTGACTCAGCTCCCCTGCCCTTGCTGCAGGACAGACCTCATTTCTGAGCCCCTGGGGTCTCTAGTGGAGCCAGGGTGTCTACGTGATTGTCAACTGTTTGATGGCCAGAGAAAAACACTTGTCTGAGGAAATAGGCTGAATAGTTTGAAGCTTACTCCGGATGCTTTTTCTTGCTAGTACATTTCCAACTCTCACCAGCGCCAACCCTATCTGTTCTGACCTCTGTCTCCCTAATGAAATTTCCTTCTTTTGCTAACTAAATAGAAAAAGAGAGAGAGAGGGAAGCTTCTAAATCATGTCCATTTTACTGCTGTGGAAAAATCAGGATTTTCCCACACTTCTGACAGAGTTTTGTGTTTTGGTGTGGCTTTTGGTTTTAATGCAGCTTGCTGAGTTGAGAGCAGATAGAGTCACCATCTGAACTTTACAGGTGGTTCAGAATTAAAAAACTCTGAAACCACTTCTAGGTCTTTCTACTTCTATTTTCTGCTTCTGCCACTTCAGCTCTTCCTCTTTTTTTTTTTTTATATTTTTGTTATTAATTAATTTATTTTTTACCTCTGCCTGGTCATAGCCTTATCTTAGCCTATAATTCTTTCCCCCTTGTTGCTACTGTTCTCCTACTTACTTCTACTTAAATGGATGAAGAGAATATAAATTTTAAAGTCACAGGTTTGGGTGACCCAATTTTAGTGAATGGAGCCTTTTCCCAAGTTGGATACTATATAATGCCTGGACACAACCTAAATGGAATATTCAGTTAGACTCACAGTTGACAGGATTTTATTTTTAGCTCAGAATTCAGGAAACTAAATGGGCACTCTCCTGTATTGGTAGTATGAAAAAAAATGACTCAATTTTCCAAGAATGCAATTGACAAGAAGTATAAGGAGGCTTAAACATAAAATGTGTATCCTCTGATGTAGCAATTCCATATCCTAAGAAATAATTAGGTGCAAATATGGATGCTCATTGTAGCATTATTTACAATTGCAAAAAATAGGAAATACCCTAAATGTCCAACATCGGGAAAGACTACATAAATGGCATCTTCTATAAATGGAACATTGTACATCCACTTAAGAAAGATGTGCAAGAGGGCGCCTGGGTGACTCAGTTGGTTAAGTGTCTATGGCTCAGGTTGTGATCTTGTGGTTTGGGGGTTTAAGCCCCTCATTGGGATTCTGTGTGTGTGTGTGTGTGTGTGTGTGTGTGTCTGCATCCCCCACCCTTCTGCTCACATTCTGTCTCCCTCTTTCTCAAAAATTTGAAAAAAAAAAAAAAAAGAAAGATGTTGGAAGAACACCCAATAGCATGGAAAATCTTAATCGTTGTCAAGTTAGTAAAAAGATAATAATGTTTTGGGATTAAACCTATGCACATAAACATTTCAGAAGGAATGCATGGAGGTGATCTTTCTGAGTCACTGTGCAGGTTGGGGTGGGCTGAGCGGGAGCGGGAGGGGGTCCTGTGCCCAGATGTTTCCAACTCTTGTTAAAAATGTTTGGGTCCCCACGAAGCCCTACTATACCCAGTTTTACCAGGTTATTTGGGTAGGAATGGGGTGCATAGGCTTCATCGTTTATAAGACCAGGGTAAAAGAAGTAAAGCTTTGAAAGCTTCCAGTCCCGCACCTGCTCATGGTTATCATTAACCCACTTTAGAGTACACGTCAGGTGGAGCTTCAGTCTGGCTGTAAATCTCAGCAAACTGTTAGATGGGAACATGGAGCATTGCTGCACACTTGTGGACGTGTGGTTTCCTTTGTGACATGAATAAATGTAACTGTGAGGTGCACCAAAAAAAGGAAGAAAGAAAGAAAGAAAGAAAGAAAGAAAGAAAGAAAGAAAGAAAGAAAGAAAGAAAGGAAGGAAGGAAGGAAGGAAGGAAGGAGAGGATTACATGGAAATATACTAAAATGTTTCTGTCATTTATGATTGCTATAAATATATTTAGTATATTTATGGTTGCTTCTTATTTCCTGCTCTTTGATACTTTCCAAATTTTCTGTGGTGAATGTATTACTTTTGTAATCAGAAAATAATAATAATAATAATGATAAATTTAAAATAAAAATCTTTTTAGTTGTCATACTATCAGTTTCTGTAAGTTTATTGAGATAATGAGAAACAGAGGGAAACAACATTTATCTACTTAAAATATCTACTAATATTGATCTACTTAAAATATCTACTAATATTTTAAGGGGAAAATAGTATATTTTGGTTAGAATATCGGGGGGGTAGTGTTTCTAGCCAGGCTCTAGCGCCAGACTGATGTTATCAGATTAGCTGTGTGAATTTCAGCAAGTTTTTAGCTTAATCAGGCTTTCATTTCTTATTAATAAGGATAATAACAGAACCTAAACCCCGTGGATTGTCATAAGAATTACATAAAATAATTAATGTAAAATACTCAGCTAAGTGCCTGACATATAATGAGCATCAGTGAAAGCTGATTGCTATGATTACCACCATCAGAGGAAAAATTAACCAAAAATGAAGAATATGAAAACTTGGAACAAAGGAAGTGAAAGAAGTTGTTACACTCTTTTCTGTAGAAAATCTTATATGTTCCTAAATGTCCTGTGTCTGTGGGATATCTGAGAGTTTAAAAAGTGAATTTTTTCCTCCCAATCCTGATAAAATTCTGGGAAATTTATCATTGTTTCCGTCTTACAGAGAGGTCAACTAAGGCCCTAGAACTTTGGTATCTTACTCAAGGAGGGAGGAGCCAAATTTCCTATTATTGCTACATCCTCTGCGTCTGTCATTATACGTGGTATATATAGGTATTCAATATAATATTTGTTTGATAAATGAATGAGTAATAAGAACTGGACTTGAATCCAATGTACAGATTCCAAATCATATGTGCTTTTCAATGTGCCTTATCTATTTTTCTAAATATAATGATGATTTTTTTTTTTTCACAAGCAAGACATCCTCAAGACTGACCCAGGCTTGGAATGTATAGCTAAGAAAACAGTGAACAGGATAAAACCAGGTCCGGGAGTTTGGAGTGGTTACAACTCTGGGAAAGAACAGTAAAAACACTATGAATAATTTACTGTGAGGCTTTCACATATCCTCTGCTCTTCAAACCTATGATCTAAACAACATAGGTCATGCTATCTATATTGTACACATGAGGAAAAAGAGAAGTTACAGGATTTGCCGAAAGTCACACAAGTGTGAAAGCTATATTCAAATATTTCATGGATATTCTCCTTCTCTCCACTTCTACCCCTTTAAACAAACATTTCTCTAAAGTTGATTTCCTTGGTTTGAGAGGGCAGAATTATGTAGTGGTTAAAAGTCTGGGCTCTGAAGTCAGACAGACCTGGATTGGAATGTTGATTTATTTGCTCACTAGCCATGTGACTTGGGACAAGTCAACTTCTCTGAACCTCAGCTTCTCAGCTGTAAAAACAGGAGGAGTAAGGCCACCTCCCCTCATAGCATTGTGGGGAAGAGTAAACGAGATTGTTTGAAAAGTGCCTGGAACATAGCAAGCTCGCCAATGCTATAATTAATTATCATCATCATCTGGGGAAGAAGGGAAGGGAGAGAAAGGAAAGGAGAGGAAGAGAAGGACAGAGAGAAACCGTGCCAATTCACCATTCCCATCCTGCTCTGGCCCATTCTACCGTCAGCAGGCTTGGCTGTGTTCTCTGAAAGACGTGAGCACAGAAAGAGGTAATGCTCTGGTGTTGGCACCCGGGAGGTGTGCCAGGCAGAGGGAGGTGGCTGTGGGAGGTTGATAGAGAACTAGCTGCACTCTTTCTCTTATTCTCTTGGCCTGCGTGTCCACGAACAGAGACGTTACCCTCCACCCCCTGCCCCTACTCACCAGTGTCCCCCGCAGCAAAGCCGGTTTCCCATGGTGCTCTGTTGCCACGGAGGGAGCCCAGCTGTTTTTCTACATAAAGAGGCTTGTGCATTTCCTGGTTCCTGGTTTAGCTTTCAGTAAGAGCTCCCGGGGAGTCTCTATCAGTGTCAGATTTCAACCTAGCAGGTTGGACTTTGGAAGCCACCTGCTGGAATGATTCCCAGGTGACTGTTACCAGCCAAGTGGTAGAGGAACACACGTGGGCTCCAGGTGAGAGCTATCTCACCTTCGGGATTTGGAGCTGCTTTGAAGAAGCCATAACTTTGAGCGTCAAGCTTCAGTGAAAAGAAACCTGAGATGGCAAAGGGCTCTGGGTTTCCTTAGTAAATGTTTCTCTACTACATCACACTGTCATTGAAATACGTTCTCTACAATGGAGTCAAGGGTCTTACCTTGTGTTTCCCGGCACTACTCAGGTTTAGTGGAGTTTCACTTTCAAGGTAATCAGTATCAATTTCTTATTATCCCTGTCCAGAATCTGGGTTTGAATACTGGAGTCTCTAGGAAATTTTAATTTAGGGAAATGGGTTCCTTTCATATCCTCCCTTGCTTTTGGAATTGATGTGAGCAGATCACTTTTTTCCACGATGGTGAAAGAGAGGAGGACTAAACTCATTACCTAATCCCCTTTCTGGTCAGAAATCACATGGTTCTATGACTGGAATGGCCTCTCAGCACATCTTGACCACTCACTTCCTCATGTTCAGTACAGAACTACAGAATCTCTGCTTCCAACTCAACTCAGACTCTCCCTCCAATGACCCAAAGTTAGAAGCATTCTGCACTCACCAGAGAGCAGGGTACAGTCGAGCAAATTCCTCCATAGAAAATGTGGGCTCTGGGAGAATTTGCGAAACCCATAAGGCTTGTCTTCAGAGCTCCCACCCCCACACTGCCCAGATGCCCTGTTATTTGTATGCCCCTTGTGGATGTTCAGGACCCACCACTCAACCCTGCACTCCACAGAGAGTACACTGGGCATTTCCTTCCTCCCCATCCTGTTTCCTTGTGAGAAAGGAGCATAATGAGAGTGATAGTTTTAGAGGATTGGGTGAAGATTACGTGAGATAATGTATACAAAGTTCTAGTCCACAGCCTGGCACATGGGAAGCTTTCAGTAAGTCCTACCTATTGTTATCACTTCTTCTCAGCTAATTGTCAGATGGCAAAGCATCTCACTTTATCATCTTGTGCTGGATCATTGCACTAGCATTTTACTTCATGGCTATGCTTCTTCCTAGCAAGCCCTTCTATGCGCCAGCACCAACAGTATTCTTTTCATCCTGATGTCTGAACGTCTTAGCCTGGCACTCAAAGCCCTCCAACAACCTGGTCCCTTTTCAGCCACTCTCTCTAATTTAAAGGAAAAATTTTAAGGAAAACATCAAAGAGATTTTATAACCAGAAACTGCAAAGGAACCAACAGTGTATTGTGGTACCCAGAAAACCTGATCTACCTTAAGCAGTATTAATAGAAGTCTACAGTGATAAACAAGGGAATTGATTATTCCACTGAAGTCTGTATCAGTCAGTCCATGACTAGAATAATAATTTTAATCCACATGTTGAATTCCAAGTTACACTGTCAAAAGGCAATGTGTTCTAGAGAAAGTTGTCTAGGTGATAAATAGTTTGGAAAGTTCTAGGGGTACCTGGCCGCCTCAGTCAGAGGAGCACGTGACTCTTGATCTCGGGGTTGTGAGTTTGAGCCCCATGTTAGGTGTAGAGATGGTTTAAATAAACAAACAAACAAACATTTTAAAAAAAATAAACTTTCTAAAAAAGTTTTGTAAGATATAGTTAAAAGAATTAGGCATGTTTACTTGGGAGAGAGAAACTTTAAGAGGACGGGATAGTTATTTTAAAATATCTGAAAGGGGCTTCCAAGTGAAAGAAGGATTACATTGATTTTCTGGACACAACCACACCAATAAGCAGAAGTTACTGAAATGAAGATTCTGGACCAATAGAAGGAAGAATTTATTAGAATTATGTCCAAAGAGTTCTGATGAAGAACTGTGAGAAAGAACTTACAAAGTTCCCCATCACTTAAAATGCCCAGAGAGGGGTGCCTGGGTGACTCAGTTAGTTGGTTAAGTGACCGACTTCGGCTCAGTTCACAATCTCTCAGTACATGAGTTCAAGTCCCACATTGGACTCTCTGCTGTCAGTGCAGAGCCAGCTTAGGATCCTCTGCCCCGCCCCCCTTTCTCTCTGCCCCTGCCCTGCTCATGCTCTGTCTCAAAAATGAATAAAAAAAAATTTTTTTTAATGTCCGGGAAGAAGTTGACTAATGGTCATAAAAGAGTTTGAATGGTGTGGGGATTTGGACTGAATCAGAGATTTCAATTTTTTTTCTAGCTAAGGAACCCTCTCTTTTATTTTATTTTTTTGATAATTTTTTTAAATGTTTATTTATTTTTGAGACAGAGAGAAACAGAGCATGAGTCGGGGAGGGGCAGAGAGAGAGGGAGACACAGAATCCAAAGCAATCTCCAGCCTCCGAGCTGTCAGCACAGAGCCCAACGCAGTGCTTGAACTCATGAACTTTGGTATCATGACCTGAGCCGAAGTTGGATGCTCAACCAACTGAGCCACCCAGGTGTCCCAGGAAGCCTTTCTTTTAAATAAAGCTCCCGTAAAAATAACAATTACAGAATAGATCATTGTAAAGTCATTTTGGCTGAAGTCCAATTAGAATCCTTTCTAATCTCCTTTTCTTCACAACTAGATGTAAGTTTCCCCAGAGTAGACAATAAAAGAGCATAGTTTTGGGGCGCCTGGGTGGCGCAGTCGGTTAAGCGTCCGACTTCAGCCAGGTCACGATCTCGCGGTCCGTGAGTTCGAGCCCCGCGTCAGGCTCTGGGCTGATGGCTCGGAGCCTGGAGCCTGTTTCTGATTCTGTGTCTCCCTCTCTCTCTGCCCCTCCCCCGTTCATGCTCTGTCTCTCTCTGTCCCAAAAATAAATAAAAAACGTTGAAAAAAAAATTAAAAGAGCATAGTTTTTAAATTTTATGTTTGTAATGTACATCCTCCATAGTATATTACCAGGGATTGATAAATACTCGTTGAATGAATGGATGAACAAAAGAATATATCAATAGTTTTTTCTCTGATGCATGCTTTCATTTTTAATAGATGGTAATCTTTTAACCAAGAATTGAATTCTTTGAGTGAGGGTTCTTATCTTGGGAATTCACAGATGCCTACGAAGGGGTACATGAGTGGATCTCAAGAGCTGTGTGAACCTATTCAAATTGTAGGGCAAATGTGAGAGCACGTATATTTTTTCTGATAACAGGATCTATTGCTTTTGCTAGATTTTTCACCTGGGTCTGTAACCTAAAAAAGTTCAGAATCAACCACTTAAATGGAAGAATTTGAGGTGTCCACCACAATCTGGTAAAACATATATTTTGGGGGGCAGGAGAGCTCGTCTGGACACTCCTCAAATCACACACATGCAATGAACTACAAGGAGGAATTGAGAAGTCAGGCACGCACGCTTTCCTGAACATAGCATATCCCTCGTATTAAGACTCTGCGTCCAAAGGAAGGTTCTCTGGCCATCACCACCACACAAGTAATCCTAGACCCCCTGTATTTAGACTCGGATTGGGTGGGTGATGCAGTGATTCCTCTCTTTAGGATGTTCCAAGACTAGAAACAAAAGGTGTCCCCTGTGCGGAGGTTGGAGAGACTTTGTGGTTTGGTGAGAGTGGCAGAGGCTCCTGTGTCTGTGCCCTGCATAGGCATACTCCATCGCTCAGAATTAGACACCATTTTCAGCAGACAGACCTTACTACAGGAAAACAGGGCTTTAGGCAACGCTCCCCAGCCTCAAACAATTTCCCCAACCCCTACCCAACACAGGCCAGACAGGCTGGAGACCCTTGTTTTTGTGTCTCTAATCACTAGCTCAGACAGTGCCCTCTGGGCTGTTTGGATGGCATATCCCTTTTCCCTCCCAGGATCACTCTCTCTTTTGTTGCATTGTGAGAAAATTATGGCTAGGAATTTGATCTGGAGCCAGTGTCAGCTTCCGGGTATGATCTCAGCATCCAAGTGTGAGCTCAGGGTGCTGTGACGTTGGGTACATCTAACTGAGGAGCTTTTTGTCTAGCTGGCTGTGACCTCCTCCCTCCCTGCCCATCCCATCGTCCAGGCCACAGAATAGGGAGAAGCACAGACAAGGCCCTGGGATTGGGGTTTATTCAGCTCCACCCAGGACTAAACAAACACTTTGACATGTCTCAAGGGACCAAACCATACATTGTGGGCCATGCACTTTTCCCTTCCCCCAAGGATGCTGCTACCTCTGGGGCGGTGGGCAGCTGCTCCTATCACGGCGGGAGGTGGAAAGGGGCTCACTGGGTGCTGGCTCCAGGGCACTCAGGGCTCCACTCTGCCTGCCTCCTCCTCTTCCTCTGGATCTGGAGGCGCAGGGAGCAGGGAGATGTAGACCTCGTTGACCTCCGTGTCCAAATGTCGGCCACCCCGAGGTGCCTCCAGGTTAAGGATGCCATCGTGGGAGAGAGCTGCGCGGACCCGCCAGGGGTCCACGTCAGCAGGCAGGACATAGGTGCGGCAGAACTCTCGGGACACGAAGCCGTGGCGGTCCAGGCGCTGGGGGTGCCTGGCAGACACCTCCAGCAGGTTGTCCACAGTCCTTACAGTCACCTCATCTGGGGTGAAGTGGCTCACATCCAGAAATGCCTGAAATTTACCCTCACTGAGCCTGAGCTCCGAGGCCCCTGCCCTGCTGCCCTCCCCAGCTGCGGTGGCCCGGGGCCGCACATAGTAGCCGTGGTAGAGGGTGGGGGTCAGGATCTCTTCTGGCAGGAGGCCTGAGGGGCAGAGAAAGAAGGCAAGAGGCAGGATGAGGGAGAATGGGGTGGGAACAAGGGTGAAATGGGGAGATCAGGAGATGAGGACCAGGGAGAGCAGGAGAGGAGTCAGGAGAAGTAGGAAAATGAGGCGGGGGTGGGGGTGGGGGTGGGAATTAGCAACTGGAAAGAGGGGACTGAGATGGGGAAGGAGACTGGGGGATGGAGGGGGGCAAACCAAAAGGGGGCTGGGTGGACAGAAGGGGAACCAGAAGGCACAGCGAGGGGGTCAGGGACAGGCATGGGAGCCTTGCGGGCACCGCGTCTGCCCCGAGGTCAGTAGGAAGGGGACCGAGCCCTGCTTCGCTGGGCACGGAGGGGGAGTTTGGGGTGGGAGATGGCTCGCCCCAGGAGTTCAGTTAAGCCTGCAGTGGGGTGGAGGCCAGTACCATTGGGAGGTCAGCCCAGAATTTCAGGAGGTGGGGGTGGGAAGCAAGGGGGGTGGCGTCTGTGCCATACCTTCTCCGAAGCGCTGCTCGCCCAGACGGCTGGGGTTGGCGAATTCGTACTCGGTGGTGGCCGGGTGGGCATGTGGCACCGAGCGGCCTGACATGGCTGCAGAGGCGTCGGCGGCCCTGGTCCGAGGTGCAGCGACCCCTCCAGCTGCCTGGAGAGCCGGGGCTCGGTCGGGGGTGGGGGCGGGGTCTACACCACCCAAAATAGTGCCGAGCCTGGGGCGGGGGAGGGGCGGGGAACCGGGGCCCTGAGCGCCAGTGACAAGTGTGCGACCAGCCCCGCCTGGACCCCCGTGCTCTCCCCCCCCGCCTCACACCCTTCAGCTGTCACAGGCTGCCCGAAGGGACAGCTGGGGGTTCTGGCTGGGCAGCCAGCTGGGGATGGGGAGGCTGGTGTGGGAGGCCCTGGAGAGGCCTCGCTGAAACCCTCAGTTTGTACATTTTCCACATTGCCTCCTCTCCTCCTCCTTCCCAGGCACCTTGCACCCTTCTTCATAAAGCTCCCCTGGTTTAAATGTTCTGTGTGCTATGGAAGGTGAGAGATGCAAGAAACTTTTCCACCTTTTCTTTGGGGTGGAGGGAAGGGTCCCCCTGCCCAGATCAATGTCAGAGTCCTTTCCTGAACCCGGGTAGACCCCGGGCACCACACAGATGCCTGGCACTGACTTGTTGGTGATCACTGCTCTCCTCTAGGGACCCACAAAGAGTTAATGTCCCTGGGGCCCAGCCTAGGAAGATTCCAGTTCCTGCCCAGGCCCAAGATAGTCGCTGGCCCAATTCCCCTGGCATGCTAGGCTGCAGAGGAGGAGGAGGGGCACAGCACCCTCCTGCTTAGGATTCCTGACTTCAACCCAACTCCAGAGAAGGGGGGGGGGCGCCATTGGGCGTGGACGGAAAGCTAGTGAAACAAGACCAGCACAAGTCACTGGCCAGCTCAGACGTGTTTGTATTTCTCTTTTCTTAGCTCAGTGAGTACTGGGTATGTGTCACACTGCCAAATCCCCGATCACAAGTCTCCATGAACGGGCGGTGAGCTGGGATAATAAAACTCCTGACATCACCATTCCAGAAGCTTCACAAGACTGCGTATATAAGGGGCTGGCTGTTGCTGCGGCTGAAGGAGCTGACCAGCCAGCTGACCCCCTCCACTCACCTAGCCACCATGGACATCGCCATCCACCACCCCTGGATCCGCCGGCCCTTCTTTCCTTTCCACTCCCCCAGCCGCCTCTTTGACCAGTTCTTCGGGGAGCACCTGTTGGAGTCTGATCTCTTCCCAACTTCTACTTCCCTGAGCCCCTTCTACCTCCGGCCACCCTCATTCCTGCGGGCACCCAGCTGGATTGACACTGGGCTCTCAGAGGTAAGTTTCCCTCTGCCAGGACAGGAGAGTTCTTCCTGGAACCTCCTGGAAACCTATCCACCTGCTCTCCTTTTTCTCCTTGCCTACATCTGGCTACATCTAAGTGTCTTAGGCACTTGTGTGTCCACCAGGGAAGAAAGACTGGGTTACTGGTTCTTTCACCCAGTTGTCTGTTTGTATCGGGTGCTCTTCTGTATCCTACTTTACTACATTTTTTCCATGTGCTGTGAAAATCACCCTCTATCCCCTAACTTCTAAGTAGGATGCCCCTTTCTGGTTTGATTCATAAAGATCCAGGGAAAGATCTGCCTTCAGACTCCTTTGCTTACCTCTTCTAATCCCTCATACTCCTGATAAATTTTATTACTTCAAGCTTCAGATCAGGAAAACAGTCCTGCCTCATGCTGAGGGTTTCATCTCCACTGCATGGGGCTGGAGACAGCAACCACTATTTTCTTCCTTTCAATTCCTTTGTCTATGATTTCCCAGGTTTCTCAGGGCTGTGACAGGGCACTGACCTGGGCCCATACCTAAGGAGAAAAGAATATAGGCCAATTCTTGGGGCCCCTCCTCTCTTGTCCTAAGAAGGTGGGAGAATGGGGTGAACAGATAAGATTAACAGAGCTGCCACAGATAATACACTGGTTTAAAAATATTCAAGTATGAGTAAACAGGAGCTGAGTGAGCAAGGGCTTTGGAAGGACAATCAGGGCTAGGAGAACATTCCAGATTGAGTGGGTGGGAAACTTGGCAGAGGTCTGAGCAAGAAGAAGGGGCCTTTGTCTCATGGACAAATGACAAGGCCGGGCATCAGGGTCAGAGAGGCAGCAGAAACCTTGCCCAGACCCATCCTTTTGATTGGCCTGGGTGGCCTGTCTTCTTTCCTGTCCCTGTAAATAAAGTTAGGATCTGATGCCCATGTGCTATGCCTTGGGTACCACTGTGGTGACTCCCCTGAACCAGAGAGCCATGTTTATTCAAAATGGGATTTTTTTTAGTCAAAAAAAAAAAAAAAAGGAGGATAAAGTCTGCAGAATGATGAGACCGTACTAGTGTAATCCACATTCCTACCATCTTTTCTCCCCCTTGCTATTTCTAGATGCGTCTGGAGAAGGATAGATTCTCTGTCAACCTGGATGTGAAGCACTTCTCTCCAGAGGAACTGAAGGTCAAGGTGTTGGGAGACGTGATTGAGGTGCACGGCAAACATGAAGAGCGCCAGGTGCATAGCTTGCTTTCTCTTCTCATTCATTCAGTGAAAACTATATGCCAGACGCTGCCATCAGCCTCTGAGTCTGGCAACCTCCAGTCTTAAGCCAGAAAGGTCTGGGACAGGGACAGACCTGCTGTTGCTGTTTGGGCCAGAGAAGTGATCTTTGTTGTTCATTCTGATTTGATTGCCTTAGGTGGGATAGATGGGATGTTTACTTCCCATTTAAGCCCGTAGTTTTTGGCCGCCTTAGAATCACTAGGGGAATGAAAAAGTTCCAGTGCTTAGGCATATTACAGACCAAAATTTTTAGGGGTGGGCACCAGACATCAACATTTTTTAAAGGGGCAAGGTGGGGGGAAGCTCCCTAGGTAATTCTAGTGTACATTCAAAGTTGAGGACCACTGATTTAGGAATAGCATTTGTTGGACATGTGGTTGCTTTACGTCACTATATGAATTGCAGGTACCCTGAAGACCCTTGACTTTGGGATGTTGTTTTCATATGCTCCTGAATCCTCTCATCTTTAGCCCATCTAAATGCTCAACAACTTGCTTTGCCTAAGTTTCAGAGCTACACTCAGCAGCTAAAACCCTGCAGCCCGTGTGGAAATCACTTAATTGAGAGCCTGTCTGCCTACATGCTGGTATAAAGATTAGAATCAGCTAGTGTTTAGCAGAATCCTAGAATATGGAACAGATTCTCATTAATTTCTGGGAGGGTTTTTAAATGTGGCAGCTGCTGACCAATTGTTGATAACTCCGATACTTGTGCATCAGACAGTAAGGTTTGAGGTCCTCAGGCTGTTTCAGTTTTGCTTATGGGATTTAACTTTGGGTCATAGTCTCCCTGGATGAAGTTTTGTTGCTCTTGTTGTTGTTTTTAGCAGCAGTCCTATTGGTCTGGAACATTCTGGGACATTCCTGAAGAGTCAGGACAATTTTTGGGCTTCCTTAGGGACTCAGATCTTCAATGATATGGATGATATTCTAGATCCTGTAGGCCCAACAAACATTGATCTAAACCTTTGGGAAATACCCATAAAAATATCCATGCCTCAATTTGGAGAGCCTTCAAGGTTTTGCCCTTTGACTTCTCAGACTCTCCTTGGTAGGAGTGACCACCTAGGCAACTTTATCTCAGCCCCAGCCAGAACAGCTGTTAAGTTTTCCTCTCTTGTTGCAAAGGCATATGGTCACACCTAAGGGGAAGAAGGATGTCTGAGTCCTCAGCAATTGGTGCTATTTCCTGTTCTTACCTCTCTTTTTCCTCATTCCCTCATTTCCTCTCTTGGATTAGGATGAACATGGTTTCATCTCCCGGGAGTTCCACAGGAAATACCGGATCCCAGCTGATGTGGACCCTCTCGCCATTACTTCATCCCTGTCATCTGATGGGGTCCTCACTGTGAATGGACCAAGGAAGCAGGCCTCTGGCCCTGAGCGTACCATTCCCATCACTCGTGAAGAGAAGCCTGCTGTTACCGCAGCCCCCAAGAAGTAGATGCCCTTTCTCTGACTGCATTTTTTAAAACAAGAAAGTGTCCCCACCAATGAATGAAAATCTTGTGATTAGTGCTGAAGCTTATTAATGCTAAGGGCAGGCCCAAATTATTAAGCTAATAAAATACTATTCAGCAACAGATAACTGTCTTGTGTTTGAATATTCTGTGTTTTAAAAAATTAATGTGGAAATACAGCAGATCCATTTAGTCACCGCATTATGATTTAGGGGCTTCTGGGGATATTATAGTCAGAATGACTGTCTCCATTACTTACTAAGAGTGTAAATTTCACAAGTCACTTAACCTTTCTAGCCCTTAGGTATTACATTTGTAACATGTGGCACTGATTTGTAGACTGTTGTGAGGAGTAAATTAAGGAGAAAACAGGTAAAACCCTTGG
Source organism: Panthera uncia (assembly GCF_023721935.1). Classification (NCBI taxonomy): domain Eukaryota; kingdom Metazoa; phylum Chordata; class Mammalia; order Carnivora; family Felidae; genus Panthera; species Panthera uncia. The sequence goes on from NC_064808.1 coordinate 101,548,593, forward strand.
CAGAGTTCAAGGAATATCAGTTCCTCTGTCTCCTTCCTTGATTTCAGCCCTCATTTCCAACAATAAATCTGAACAAACTCTGGATAACAATGCATGAAAGGCCTTAGTGAGTCTGCAATTCATCATGTTGCCAGGCAGGAGGTAGTGCCCCCAATAGTGACATTTTCCTGCTGCCTTCAGCTGATTCACAAGAGCAATAACCAGGACTTACTTGGGCGACTATCACCAAACAAGCCTTTCAGTCGTAATCCCTAAATTATTTAGCAATAAATTTTCCTTTGAGAACCAATTCAATGACCGCCACCCACCATAAAAAATTAAGTTTTAGAATTACAATTAATCATTGATCAGTAAGTGATTCTATTATTTAGCTTAAACAAAGACAGTTTACTCTACAAAAACACCCCCATTCCACTTGTGGTTCCAGACAAAACTTCTGACTCAATTAATGAAAAATAGCCCTGGTGTGGGTTATCTGGGATAAATGTTTGCAGACAACTCCTGTTTTACTGTAGCAGCATCTACCTAATTTCTGACCTCCCACAACGACTGACCATGAGGTGAAGTGAGATTCCTGCCTCCACAATGCCTACAGATTGGAGGTTGGCCACACTTTTAAAATATTCTACACAAAACAGTTGCCGACATTTTTCATGATGCAGGGGTGTGGAGCTAGGACGATATAAATTGCACATCTATACAGGTTCAAAATGTTACCTCCTGAAAAACAACTTCCTAATAGTCAGAAATGCCATGGTCTAGCCAGCTAATTTTTGTGGCTGTGTTGCAGATACTCTTGGGGGTCTGACCAACCTATATATCACCTTCAGTCTTGCCAACAGCTCCCCAGTTGGTTTAGGTATCCACCATATACTTCCTCGCCATGTGCTTCAGGAAAGTGAACCCAAGCTCCAGCTTGGTTCCAGCTGGTTCCAGCCACAAGTGATCTTATCTTTTTCCTTTTTTGAGAGACAGTATGAGTGGGGGACTGGCAGAGGAAGAGAGGGAGAGAATCTTAAGCAGGCTCCAAACCAGTGTGAAGCCCCATGCTCATGATGTGGGGTCATGACCTGGGCCCAAATCACGAGTTGGACGCTTAACCATCTGAGCCACCGAGGTGCCCCAGGTGGTCTATCTTGATTAGCCCAAACCAATCATGGAGATTCCCTTCCCTCTGTCAAGATTAGTCTTGAAAAGGCCATGACCCAATTATGGCTAATGAGACAGGAGGGCAGTTTGCTGGAGGTGCTTCTGGAAGAGGTTTTGAGTTTTTAAAAAGACTCACCAAAAGAGAGAAAGGGAGAAAAGTGGGAAGGAGAGATATTTTTTTCTTCTTCTTTCGGGTATTGGAGCATGATGATGTGGCACTCAGATTGCTGTAAGCATCTTGAAACCATGAGGGACCATCCATGATATGCTGAGGATGGCTGAGCAAGAAGGTGGCAGGACTCCAGGTTCTTGATGGGTCACTGCATTGCTAAATTGGCCAGCTCTAGACCTTCCTTACTTCAGAATGTCTTATGCCTTATTTTTGTTTAATTTATTTTGACAATGCTTTTATGTTACCGGTACGCAAAAAAATCTTAACTGATAGAGGCTGAATTAAATAGTGTAAAAATCTGAGAACGTCCTGGAAACCATGTGTCAACTTTAATCATTTTAGTGGATTACCAGATTTCTCAAGCAAACATAATCTTAATGACTTGGTGTTAAATAAATCATATTTTGCATACTAGATCTTGATATTTATGTTTTTGACAAATTTGTTCAAAATGTGTAGGGTCACTTTTTTGGTGCAATTTAACTGGACTCAAGTGAGACTAGTTCTTTATTGTTCCTCTTTTCCAGATTCCCTCTTTTACTATGGCTGTTCATTGTCATTAGTGTAGGACTTTTCTAGTCCAGTATATTTAAGGATTTTTCCCTCAGTTTTACAAGCTAGCTCATCCATAATTCTGTTTCATTCATATTTGAATTATGCTACAGGTCTGTTGAGGCAATTCTAACTAGCATTTATTTATTTATTTATTTAATATTAACTAATATTTATTGAGCACTTACTATGTGGTTGGCACTGTACTAAGTGCTTTACCTTTATTTATTTATTTATTAAAAAATTTTTAATGTTTATTTTTGAGAGAGAGAGAGAGACAGGCAGACAGAGCATGAGTGGGAGAGGAGCAGAGAGAGAGGGAGACACAGAATCCAAAGCAGGCTCCAGGCTCCAAGCTGTCAGCACAGAGCCTGACATGGGGCTTGAACCCATGTATGGTGAGATCAGGACCTGAGCCAAAGTCCAACATTCAACTGACTGAGCCACCCAGGCACCCCTACCTTTTTTTAAACTATCATTTTTTTATAGAATAATTCTAGGAAATAATGTATAATAAATGCATGTAACTTCAGTAAGATATAACACTTAGAAGACCAGATGGATGTTTTTGACTACTGGTTTAGAGGTAATACATATTTTCTTGTTTAGAAAAATTCTATTTCATACTTTATGTTTTATTTTGAATATTTCACTGGGTCTGATCTTTGTTCTGGAAATTGACCATGCTTAATCATTCAATAAATATTTGAGTGCCCACTATACGCTAAGTACAAAAATAAGACATGTCTGCTCTAAAGGAATTAAGAATTGAGTAGGACAGCAGGCAAATAAAAGGGCAATTCTAAGACATCTTTTCAAGATTCTATGATGTCTCTTTAAAATGTCTGCTATGGGGTCCTTTAAAAGGAATATATTTCCTGGACATGCAAGGAATATTGGAGATGGTTACCCATGATCAAAATTTCTTAACAGCTTTATTGAGATATTGTTCTACACTATTAACCCATTCAAAGTGTACACTTTAATAGCTTTTCATATATTCACACAGTTGGGCATCCATCACTACAACCAGTTTTAGGTCATTTCATTAGCCAAGAGGATACCTTACCCCCATTAGCCGTCATCCTCCAATGCCCACCCCTCAGCCTTAGGCAACAACTAATCTACTTGTTGTCTCTATAGATTGGTCTATTTAGGACATTTCACGTAAGTGGAATCATACAATATGTATTCCATTGTGACGAGCTTCTTTCCCTTAGTGTAATGTTTTCAAGTTTCTTCCATGTCATTACATGTATCAGTACTTCATTCCTTTTTAATGCCAAATAATATTTCATTGCACGGATATCATCGTTTATTTACCCATTCATCAGCTGGTGGACATTTGGGTTACTTCCACTTTTTGACTATTATCGATGCTGCTGCTATGAACACTACTGGTTTTTTTGTGTGCATATATGTCTTCATTTCTTTTGAGTATATACCTAGGAGTGGCATTGCTGGATTATATGATAACTCTATGTTTAAACTTTTTTAAAAGTTTATTTGTTTTCGTGGGGGGAAAGTCCCATGTGCATGTGTGCTTGAGCAGGGGAGGGGCAGAGAGAGAGAGAGAGAGAGAGAGAGAGAATCTTAAGCAGGCTCCATGCTGTAAGCACAAAGTCTGACTCTGGGCCTGACTCAGGGCTCTCATGATGGAGATCATGACCTCAGCCAAAACCTAGAGTCAGCCACTTAACTGACTGAGCCACCCATGAGCCCCAAACCTTTTTTTTTTTAAACCATTAGATCCACACTTCCTATGGTACATTACTACAATTCACTACAGGGTACATGTTTATTTTTTATTTTTTAAAAGTAGTCTCTACACCCAACATGGGGCTCAAACTCATGACCCTGAGAACAAGAGTAGATTGCTCCACCAACGCGAGCCAGCCAGGTGCCCCAATGTTTAACCTTTTGAGGTACCACCTGGCTGTTTTCTAAAGCAGCCGCACTATTTCACATTCCCACCAGCAGTATATGAGGGTTCTAATGTCTCCGTATTCTTACCGACACTTACTATCATCTATCTTTTTGGTTACAGCCATCCAAGGGGGTGTCTAACTGCATTCTTAGTGGTTTATAAGACTTAGCAAGTTGATAGTATCATTGGTTTATACGACTTCGCAAGGTGAAAAGGAAAGGGAATACACCTAGGAAGAGTGAAGAGCATGAAGTGCCCAGGTATTCAGGTTTGGTTAGGGCATCAGATGTATGAGGCGGGGGCCTGTGTGAGAGACAAGGCAAGGGAGTTAGAAAAGGATTCTGCTAAGGACTTTGGAATTTATTTTGAGGGAAATAGAAGTCAATAAAGGGCTTTAATCAAGCGAGTGTCGTGATCAACTTTGTCTTTTTAGAGTCACTTTGGGAACACTATAGAGATTGATATGTAGGGACTGAAATAGAAATTAGAGCTATCAACCAAAAGGGTCTCACAGCAGAATGGATGAGAAATAAGGGAAAACTGGAGCATGGAAAAGGCAACAGAGAGGTAAAAAAGGGGGACATAATCAAAACATAACATGGAGGTAGAGTTTACAAGGCTCTCTATGTTTGAATGGGTTAAGAAAGGAGGAACCAAAATACTCCTTGGTTTCTGGTTTTGACTACTGGATAAACTTATTATATAGTATATAATATTAAAACTAAGAAAGAGTGGTTAAGATACATAAAAGAGGGCTATTGAATTCACCCAGATATGGAATACATTAGGAGGGAAAAAATTTGAGACAGAAGATTATGAGTCCAGTTGTAGGTATGGTGAGTTTGTGGGCCTTTGGGAGTTTGAATGGAGATATTCAGTAAGTAGTTGGGTATGTATATTCAGAGCTCTGGAGACCATCTGGTATAGAAGCAGAGCTTTGGAATATGGAAGCACATAGGTGAGAGCTGAAGGTCTGGGTGTTGATAGTATCATCTAGAGTTAGCCAAAAAGTGTTGTGGGGAAAGTCAACAACAGAATCATTGGAAAGACAAATGTAAGGGATAGGCAGAGAAAGATGAACTATAAAAGAGACAAAGAGGTGTCTCAGAAAGATAGGAGAAAAAGCATTTAGCACGATATCATAGACACCAAGGGAAGAAAGGAGTAGTCAGGCGGATTGTCAAATACAGAACATAAAAGTCAAGTAACATATGAGCCGAAGCATCCATTAGATTTAGCAAAACTTTTCACTGCTATACAGTTTCAGGAAAGTGGTAGGTCAAAGAGTAAACGAGAGACATACTTCCTGACAAGATAGAACAGTAAGTTCATAGGATGCAATCTCTTTGTTACTAAGAGTGCAATCTCTTTGTTACATAGTGATGGTAGTTGTTTGTTTGTTTCTTTTTTTTTAAGCAGAAAAAGTAAATAACAATATGGACAAAATAAATATGAAATTATTTAAATAAAAAAATAAAACTCAGGAGAATGGGCATATTGGCAGATATTTGCAAATGATATAATTATCTGCTAAAACAACCCCGACAGAATCAATAGACAAACTATTAGAACCAATAAGAAAGTTCCGCAAGTTTATAGATTACAATCTTAATTTATAGAATATTGTTCTGGTGATCTATTCATGCATATCAAACTATCCCAAAACTTAGTAGCTTAACAATCATTTTATTAGACCTTACTATTTATAGCACGGGGCTCAGCTAGGCAATTCTTGAGCTCCTCATGACCTTGACTGGGGTCAGTTGGTGGTATTTAGGCTTTAAGATGGCTTAACCCTCTTTCCTGATGCTTTGGTAAAGACGGTTAGAAGGCTGGACTCAGCTGAGCCCCTCTCTCTGTCTTTGTAGTCTGAAGGCCTCTCTATAGGGTGTTTCCATCAGGTGACTGGACTTCAGGGCTCCAGGAAGGAGTATTCCACAAGACAGGAAGTGCAAGCTTCTTAAGGCCTGGGCCTAGAAACCTGCATGGTATTACTTTTGCCATATTTTTGGGGGTCAAAGCAGTTGCAGAGTCTGTCTACGTTTAAAAAGAAGGGGCATAGACTTCCACCTTTTAATGAGAGGAGTGTCAAAGAATTTGTGACCATCTTTAATCCTCCACAGAAGCTGACAGAAAGGGAAATGTATTTAATCTCTAAAACTCATAAGAGATTAGTGGCATTGGTAGCAGGAATATACAAAGGACCTCTGCAAACCAAGAAAAGGACAGCTGCTCCAATAAAAAAAAAAAAAAGTGGACAAAGACTGTACAAAGGAAATGTACAGAAGTGGGAACTAATAAGCAATACAAAGAAATGCTGAAAATCATTGGCAGTCAGTGCAATGCCAGTCAAAGCAACAATAAGCTATCATTTTACAATGGGCTTTCTCAATATTGCATTGGTGATATTTGGGGCCAGATAATCCTTTGTCATGGGAGCTCCTCTGTGCCTTGTAGGGTGTTTAGTAGCACCCCTGGCATTTGCTCAGGGGATATAGTAGACATATCAGCTTTGTCACAATCAAAAATGTCTCTAGACATTGCCAACTGTCTCCCGAAGGGTAAAATTGTTCCCGGTTGAGAACCACTACTTTACATGCCTGTCAGCTTCACAAAAAATAGAAAGTTGGTTAATGCTAAGTATTAGCAGAGATAAGGCAACATAGAACCTCAGGCACTGCTTGTGGATGGGTGGGCAGCACAGTCACTCTTGAGGACAACAGTCAATTTAGATATACCATTAATTCATTAGCCAGAAATTCAGCATGTGGATAATTTGCACACATCTATAAAGGGCCGTATGGGATGTTCTCTGCAGCTTGGCTGGACAGTGGGGAGTTAGAGGCAATTACAAAGGGGTGGCAGAACCCTCCACCTAACAACAAAGGAATTATACAATTTTTCTCAGTACATGGAACATTCTGCAAGAAAAACCATACATTAGGCTGCAAGCAAGCCTTAAGAATTTTCTTATTTATTTATTTATTTATTTATTTATTTTTGGGAGAGAGAGAGAGAGAGAGAACATGAACAGGGGAGGGATGGATAGAGAGAGGGAGAGAGAGAATCCCAAGCAGGCTCTTTGCTGTCAGTGTGGAGCCTGATGTGGGGCTTGATCTCATGAACGGTGAGATCATGACCTGAGCCGAAATCAAGAGTCAGATGCTTAACTGACTGAGCCACTCAGGCTCCCTAAGTCTTGATAAATTTTAAAAGATTGTAAGCATACAAAATATCTTTTCTAATCACAATGAAATGAAACTAGAAATCAATGACAGAAGGAAAAATGGAAAATTCACAAATTGAACAACACATTCTTTTTTTAAAGTTTATTTATTTATTTTGAGAGACAGGGAGAGAGGGAGGGGCAGAGAGAGAGGGAGAGAGAGAGAATCCCAAGCAGGTTTTGCACTGACAGGTCCTAGCTAACGCAGAGCTCAAACTCACCAACGGTGAGATCATGACCTGGGCTGAAACCAGAATCAGATGTTCAACCAACTGAGCCACCCAAGCACCCCTGAACAATGCATTCTTTTTTTTTTTTTAATTTTTTTTAACTTTTTTTTTTTTTTTTTGAGACAGAGACAGAGCATGAACGGGGGAGGGGCTGAGAGAGAGGGAGACACAGAATCGGAAGCAGGCTCCAGGCTCTGAGCCATCAGCCCAGAGCCCGACACGGGGCTCGAACCCACGGACCGTGAGATCGTGACCTGAGCCGAAGTCGGACGCTTAACCGACTGAGCCACCCAGGCGCCCCCGAACAATGCATTCTTAAGCAACCATTGGATTAAGCAATAAATCATAAAAGAAATCTAAAAGTACCTTGAGATAAATGGGAAAGAAAACCCATTTTATATTAAAACTCATGGGATGCAATGAAAGTAGTGCTAAGAGGGACATTTACAGCTGTAAACACATATATTAAAAAAGAAAAATGATCTCAAATCAATAGCCTAACTTTACTTTGCAAGGGACCAGGAAAAACTAGCCAACTTGTCCCAAAGCTAGCAGACGGACAGAAGTAAGATTAGAGCAGAGATAAAATGAATAGAAAACAATAGAGAAAATCAATGAAACCCAAAGTTAGTTCTGGTGAAAAAATCAACAAAATTGACAAACCTTTAGCTAGACTGGCTGAGAAAATAGAGAAAAATCAAATTACTAACATCAGAAAAAAAGTACATACATTATTACAGATTTTACAGAAATAAAAAGGATTATAAGAATACTATGAACAATAGTATGCCAGCAAATTGGAAAACATAGATTAAATGGATAAATTCCTAGAAAAAATCTAGGTAGAATTAATACATTTGTTAGAAGCAATCTACCAAAATTGAATCATGAGGAAATAGAAAATATGAATATTTCTATAACTAATGAGGAGATGGAATCAATAACAACATCCCAGCAAAGAAAATCCCTGAACCAGATGGCTTCACCGATGGTATGGGTTCACTACCAAACAAATAATTAAAACCAATCCTTGTCAAACTTTTTCAAAAACATTGAAGAGGAAGGAACATTTCTTAACTCATCCCGTGAGTCCAGTATTACCCTGATATCAAAGCCAGAAAAGACATTAAAAGAAAAGAAAATTACAGACTAATACCTCTTGTGAATATTGATACAAAAATCAACAAAGTACTAACAAACTGAATTCAGCAACATATTAAGAGGATTGTATACCACAACCAAGTGAGATTTATTCCTGGAATGAAAAGTTGATTCAACATATAAAAATAAATGTAATATACCGCATGAACAGAATGGGTGGGGAACCCATGATAATCTCAAATGATGCAGAAAAACATTGGACAGAATTAAATATATTTTCATAATAAAAACATTCACCTAGGGGGGCACCTGGGTGGTCAGTCGGTTGAGCATCTGACTTTTGATTTTGGCACAGGTCATGATCTCAAAGTTCGTGACACTGAGCCCTGCATAGGGCTCTGTGTTGGCAGTGTGGAGCCTGCTTGACACTCTCTCTCTCTCTCTGTCTCTCTCTCTCTGTTTCTCTCTCTCTGCCCCTCCCCTGCTCGCACTCTTTCTGTCTCTCTCAAAATAAATAAATAAACTTAAAAAAACCCCACTCAACTAGGAATAACAGGAAATTACATTAACAAAATAAAGACCATATATGAAAAACCCATAGCTAACATCATACTCAGTGGTGAAGTCTGAAAGTCTCTCCTTTAACATCAGGATCAAGACACGAAGGTCCACTCTCACCACTTCTTTCAATATATTATTGGCAGTTCTATCCAGAGCAATCAGGCAAGAAAAAGAAAAGCATTGCAAGTGGACAAGAAGAAATAAAATTATCTCTGTTTACAGATGACATGATCTTACATGTAAAGAACCCTAAAGATTTCACACACACACACACACACACACACAGAGCCTCTAGAACTAATAAACAAATACAGCAAAGTTGCAGGATATAAAACCGACACACAAAAATCAGCTACATTACTATATGCTAGCAAAGAATAATCCAAAAAGGAAATTAAGAAAACAATTCTATTCACAATAGCATCAAAAAAGGATAAAATAAATATTGTGGAATAAACTTAACAAAAAAGGCAAAAGACTTGCACACTGAAAACAATAAAACATTGCTGAATGAAATTAAAGACACAGATAAATGGAAAGACATCACATGTTCATGGATTAGAAGACTTAATATTGTTAATATATCAATACTAGATAAACTGATCTACAGATTCACCTCAATCCCGACAGAAATTTCAATAATTTTTTAGAAGTGGATAAATTTACCCTAAAATTCATATGGAATATCAAGGGACCCTGGATAGCCAAAATAATCTTTAAAAAGAACAAAGGCATCTGGATGGCTCAGTTGGTTGACCATCAGATTCTTGATTTTGGCTCAGGTCATGATCCCAGGGTCATGGGATCAGGCCCTGTGTCGGGCTCCATGCTAAGTGTGAAGCCTGCTTGGTGGGATTCTCTCTCTCCCCCTCTGCCTCTCTCCCCCGCTCACGCTCTCTCTTTAAAATTTAAATAAAATTTCAAAATTAAAAAATAAATAAAAAGAACAAAGTTGGAAGACTCACACTTCCCAATTTTAAAATTTATTACAAACTACAGTAATCAAAAACACTGTGGTATCACCACAAAAATAGATATATAGACCAATGGAATAGAATACAGAGGCCAGACATAAATTGTCATGTATATGGTTAAATGGTTTTTGACAAAGATACCACGTCCATTCAAAGGGGAAGGAGAAGACAGTCTTTTCAACAAATGATGCTAAGATAACTAGACATCCACCTGCAAAAGAATGAAGTTGGACTTTTACTACCATAGAAAAAGTTAACTCAGTGGGCGCCTGGGTGGCCTAGTTGATTAAACATCTGACTCTTGATTTGGGCTCAGGTCATGATCTCATGGTTTGTGAGATCGAACACCATATTGGGCTGTGCACTGATAGTGCAGAGCCGGTTTGGGATTCTCTCTCCCTCTCTCTCTGACCACCCCCCCCCACCTCTTTTTCTCTCAGGAAAAAAAAAATGTTAACTCAGGGTACCAGGTGGCTCAGTTGGTTAAGTGTCTGACTCTTGGATTCAGCTCATGTTATGATCTCACAGTTCATGGGTTCCAGCCTGGCATTTGACTCTTAGCTGACACTGTGGAGCCTGCTTGGAATTCTCTCTCTCCCTCTCTAGCTCTACCCCTCCTTTCCTCTCTCTCTCTCTTTCAAAAAAAAAAGTTAACTCCAAGAGGATCAAAGATCTAATTATAAGAGTGAAAACTGTAGAATCTTAGAAGAAAACATGGAAAAAACTTCATAACATTGACTTTGGTGATGATTTTCTGGATATGACACAAAAAGTTTAGGCAACAAAAGAAAAAAAGATAAATTGGACTTCATCAAAATTGAAAACTTTTGTGTATCAAAGGACACCATCAAGAGAGTGAAAGGTCAATCCACTGAATGGTAGAGAAAATTTTTGCAAATCCTATATCTGATTAGGAATTAATATCCAGAGTATATAAAGAACTCCTACAACAAAAAGGCCAACAACTCAATTCAAAAATGGGCACGGCACAGGACTTGAATAAACATTTCTCCAAAGAAATAGCTAAATGCACATGAAAAGATGCTCAAGATCACTAGCCATTAGGGAAGTGTAAATCTAAACCACAACAGAGACCATTCTACACCCACTAGGATGGTTATTATAAAAACAAAAACCAAAACAACAAACTACATGTTGTTAAGGATGTGGCAAACTTAGAATTGTTGTGTATTGCTAGTAGGACACTAGCAAAAAAAAACGCGGGCACTGTGGAAAACAGTTGGGCATTTCCAAATCGTTAAACATGGAATGACCATATGAGCTAGCAATTCCACTTCTGGGTGTATCCCCAAAAGAATTCAAAGTGGGGACTCAAACAGATACTTGTACGCCCATGTTCATAACAGTATTACACACAATAGGCAAAAGGTGAAAACAGCCCAAGTATCCCTACCAGATGAATGGAGAAGCAAAATGTAGTAAATACATAATGGAATATTATTGTCTTAAAAGGAAGGTATGCTATCATATGGATGAACCCTGAAAACATACTAAACAAAATAAACCAGACACAAAGGGACAAATGTGACATAACTCCACATATAAGTGGAAATTCAGGGACAGAAAGTACAACAATGGTTACCAGGGGCTAGGAGAAGGGAGAAATGAGAAGTCAATGTTCAATTGGTCCAGAGCTTCAGTTTGGGATAATGACAAAGTTCTGGAAATAGACAGTGGTGATAATTGTACAACACTGTGAATATACATAATGGCACTGAATTGTACACTTAAAAATAGTTAAAATGGTAAGTTTATGTTATATATATATTTACCACAAATTAAAAAACATACTGGATACACAGGAAACAGAATAGAATATATAACACATATATGTGCAAAAACACGTGCCAAATATTATTAATATTGCAAGAACACATACCAATGAATTATTAGAATTAATAAGACAGAATAACTCAAATTCAACAATGCAATGCAGTTTCCACCAATACCTTACCAGTATCTTTTTGTGAAACTTGACAAGCTGATCCTAAGATTTGTATAGAACTGCAAAGGGTTAAAAATAACTAACACACTTTTGAAGAAAAACAAGGTGAAATTATCTGATTTATTAGATATTAAGATTTACAAAATTATCATAATTATGATAGAGAGGCATTGTGGCTAAGCTAGCATATGCAATGACAGGCCAATGGAATGTAATAGCCAGCAAGAGGTCTAAGTATACACAGTTGATTTACAATAAAAATGGCACAGGAGAGCAGTGGAGAAAGTATGGTCTTTTCAATAATTAATGCTGGGAAAACTGGACAGTCACATAGAAAAAGATGAAACTTAGTTACGACCTAACTATATACATATACACATATGATGTAAATTCCATATCTGTGTCTGTAACATAAAATAATTAAGGTTTGGGAGGAAATATATGGGAGACCTCTCCCATATGTTATATTGTCATAATAAACAGGAAACAAAATAAAAAAGTAAAATATTGGTAAGTTTAACTGTATTAAAATGTAGACTCTTTCCTCCCTGTGCACACTAACCCTGGACTAGTCCCAAATCTTGTCTCAATCCCTACCAGTTCCCGCTTTGCAAGACCCATCTTAAAGTAACCCCAAGTCTCTAAAGATACCCCCTACCCCTCACAACATTCCCCTTTTGAATTCTCTCCAAGATTTTGTCAACTTGCTCTTGTTTGCTGCAGGCTTAGAAACTCAGCTTTGTTTGATGAGGAGGTTTCTGTGATGGTCTCTGTGAAGGAATAAAAAACCTACAGTCTTTATCTTTTTGAGATACATACTGAAATCTTGACAGACAACATGATATAATTTGTGAGATCTGCTCCAAAATTAATTTAAAAAAATAGAGAAAGTAGATAGGAATAGTTAAGACTGGTCAAATTGTGCACACTGGGTGATGGGAGTTCACTAGACTATTCTAATTTTGCACGTTTTAAATTCACTATAATATTTTTAAAAAGTTGTTTTTCCTTTTCTAGTTCTTAAGAGGAGATGTTCACTAAGGTCACAAAGAAGTTACACTGACTGTGAATGCCAGGCTCACATTCAGGAAGCATCTAGCCAGACATAACCTTATGCTGGATTTTGCAGGTCTGCCATGAATGGAAGGCAGGGAAGAGCAAAGTGGTTGCAGATTTGAAATACTTATTTTGAATCTTCTCCTACTACCTCGTAATGTAGACCTAAGAGCAGATGCAACGAACTTAAATTTGACATTTAAATCTTGATTAGGACAAACAAAAAAGGGGGTAGGGAATATTCTCCGTGCTTTCTTTATTCAGATTGTGAAATTGTGCTCTCATCAGCTAGATTCTTAGTTGTGCTTAGAATATGCTCCCTCCTACAATCTATTCTGGAAAAATGAAGCCTCTTATTCCTTCTTAGAATCCTGGCTCCTTAAGTCGGCAGTTATTAGGATCCCACACACATGCAGAGTCATGCCCAATTTGAGGGTCTGAGTAGCTAGTCATATAAGTTGACTTTTCTGTGCATTTGTATCCAGGAGGATCCAGCTCAGGTTGATGTCCTGGGAATGAGTGAGGCTCTCGCTTAAATCCTGAGGGAAGAGAAAAGAGAAGGAAGGTCAAGTGGAATCAGTCAACAACGAGGAGCCTTAGTAATTGGCTTCACTCTTATTTCTGAGAGAAGGAAGTCTAGGGAGTCCTGTCAGAACTGACAAAAGAAAGAAATCATTCACTCAGTCATTCACTTCTTCACTCACTCAGTTTACTTTCATCAGAGTTTCTTCTACGTTCCAGGCCCTGAGTTAGGTCCTGAGAATACAAGGATTGTAAAGAATAGTCCACCTACTATGTGTTGAAAGTGGCATTTTGTTGTTACAGCTTGTATCATATGTTGTTTCAAAGTAGTGTCCAAACTGGAAAGAAAAGGTAATCAATTAAAAATACAGGAGTCTACACCTAATACTGGGAAATAAAGGACACAATGACATGAATCCTAATGGGGTCTATTATATTTTGGATTGACTAGAGGTCTATATGTTGTCAGTCTACATTCTACTAACTTTCATGTCTTTTATGGGTTTGTGTGTTTAGGAAAGATTCCAGGGCAAGATGCAGATAAATGAAATGCAGGTAGACAGCCTGAGTCAGAAGACACATATTTATGTTGATGAATAAAGTCAAAGAGAATCAAGAGAAAAAGAGTACCCCTTCTTTTATTACTTTAATATTCTACTTCATAGTAAAATATGATAGGAGTTCCAGCTGAAGACTGCTATCCACTCCCAACCACCTCAATGAACAGAGAAGCCTCAGAGATCTCAGCAAGGAAGTTACCAGATTCCTACCTCTAAAATGGCCACTGGTATTTCTTTTGTTAACGGAAGGAAACAGGGGAAGCTTAGATTACCTGGGAAGGCAAAGGTTTGGGTTGCACGATATTCCTTAGGTCATATCTTTCCTGGTTCCAGTTGCCCATCAGGGTACGGTTTGAATAGGTATTCTCATTAGTGGTACATCTCCATCCATACTGGAAAAACTTGGACATACTATTCCAATCTGTCCACACTTCAGCATGGCCGTCTGCATTAATGATGCTGCCATAGTGTGGGTTTGCAAAGAAATAGGCAAGGGCTTGTCTCTGGGAAAAGGCAAAAACAGAAAAGATAGTTGCATAAACTAGGGCACAGAAAAGGCATTCATCCCTTTCTCACCTACAGCCAAGCATAACATAAGCACACCTTACTAAGGATCTGTGCTCTTCTCCCAATTTAGTTGTGGTTCTGTTTCTTTCCTTCCTGGTCCATGAATCCTTTGACCTACCTTTTCAATCAAAAGTAACAGAGGGCTATGTATATTGAATGGCACCCTCAAAAGAGGAAAACCTTCAGTATCCCAATATATATGGAAAACTAGGTAAATGTTCAGGAGATTTTGAGATGTAAGAGTTTAAGGACAGAGAATAGTGCTATAGTCAAAGAGAACAGGCAGAAGTGAGAGTTAGAAAACTAGGTAACACAACAAATGTTCAATAAGTGATAGCTTCCTTCTTTCTGGACTCAGGCCAAATGCCACTTCTTCCATGATGTCTTTCCTCAAGTTAACTTCTCTCTCCTTTGTTTCACACACAATGATATCCTCATATCTTTAACTTTCTACCGTATTTTAGTGTTCTTCAAATGTGTGTTGAAGTTTGTGTTGAATATCCTATGCTAAACCGTGTACATCCCTTGAGGACAAGACCTGTATCTTATTATCACACCCTCTCCCTTCACACCTGCCCTCCCAGTCAACAGTGCTTTGCACATATCAGATGACTAATGTCTGAATTTCAATTTTTTGTGAGGAAGCAAAAGCCTAGCCATTTTTATTTTGGGCCAAAAGGTGACTGTGGTCCCTTGACTTGGGGGTAAGACAGTACCTTCGCTGAAGACCATTTTGATGTTGAGTGGCTTGTGTTGTTTGAAGATTTCATAGGACAGTGATAGAAAATCTTATTCAGCTCTTCCATTTTTTTGAAGGAAGAGATATCACCAAACCCGGCACTTCCCATTCTCCAAGCAACGAAAGAATGTAGGTCATCCAGATCACCATGGCCAGGAAGCCATGATTTTGGAGTTACAATCCACCGAGCCACTTTTCCACAAGTAGGGGCAAAGCCAATACTGCAACTTTGAAGGTAGTTGCCCTCACACTACGTGCCTTTGTGAAGATAGATGCATGCACTGATGTCAACAAACAGCATGGTGACTAAAGAGTAGTTGGTCCCACAAAGTCTGACAAGCCTAGTATTCAGACTGTAGACCAAGGTGACACTGTCCTTGGGGCCATAAGGACAGACATCACCATCCACTCAGTTGTCTAGGCCCCAAACCTGAGGCTTATCTTTGACTGATTCCTCTTTCAAGCCCTTACATCCACTCAGTACCTAAGTCTTAACTGATTTTTTAATCAGTTCACTTCCATCCCCACTGCCAAGTTCCAGTTTAGATCACTACCAGTTCTTGTCACCATTATTGCTATAGTTGCCTATTTGATGTCCTTGCCGTCAGCCTTGGTCTTCTCCAATCCTTTCTCCACAGGAACGAAGAATGTGTGAAAATGAAAGTCTTATTGTGTCCTCTTCCTATTTAAAATCTTTCAGTGGCTGGCCACTGTTTTCGGAATAAGATTCAGGCTGTTAAAATGGCTTACGATGTTCTATATGACCTGGCCCCTGCTTAACCCTTCAGTCTCACCTGCTACTCACTCTCTCTCCAACTACATTTCAGCCAAACTCAACTAATGTGTTTCTCTATCACATCTCTATCTTTTCCATATATTGTTCCTTCTGTCTCTTCACTTCTCTTTATCCAGGTCAGGTGCACTTCCCCCTTAGCTTTCAACTCAAATTCACTTCCTTTAGGGTATCTTTCCACTTCATCCCAGAACTCGGTAAGGTTCTAAAACCTTCGGTGACTCCACTCATAGCATCGCTTCCCGCTGTAGCAGAATTGCCTCTTTTGCCGTGCAGTCTCCGCCAGACTACAAGCTCCGTGAAATCATAGGCCACACCTTATTCACCCATGTGTTTAGCCTCCATCAAGGTCTGGCACGTAACAGCCACTCAGTATTTCTTGAATGAAAAAAAGGTAGGAGATAGAAGCACCTGGAGAAATCCCGAGCAGCAGAGAGAGTGAGCAGCAGCCATTTCGGACGAGTGGAAAGCTGCTATAAAACCCTCTGTTGACAGTAACCTGCAGGACACAGCCCAACCTCTCGACCTCAGCCCCGCCGCGCTTCTTTCACTCCGAACTCGCCTCGCCCCGGGCCTGCCCCTCTGCGCTAGTGATTGCTTGTGACCTCATGCAGATGTGACGAAGTCGCTCAGGGCAGCCTCGGGCTAAAAGGCATTTATTGCGACACTCCTAAGGGTGTGCGGAATGAGGAGACAGGGTGGTCCGTGTCTAACTTTTGCGCTCAAAGCTATTTCATCCCCCTCCCTCCCAGTCGCTGTACCAGTTTGTCAAAACCACTAGACGCTGCCGGCGCATCATCAATCAGCGACGCAAAAAGAGGTGGCCCGACGGAGACCACCCCCCCCACAGGAAGTGACGTAAGAAACTGGCGCCTCGGAGCACGCGAGAGGGGAGCACGTTGAGGCCATGGCCCCTCGGCGCCTCCTGTTGGTTGGGGAGGGGAATTTCTCCTTCGCCGCGGCACTGAGCGAGACCCTGGAAGACAGCACCAGTGTAACCGCCACCTGCCTCCAGCGCCCGGCCGACTTGGCAGGAGATCCGGTGGCCCAGGAGAATCTGCAGCGCCTGCGCGAGCGAGGTAGCGAAGCAAACCCCTCCGCGAAGCCCCGCCCCGCTGCCGGCCGGGCCGGAAGTGGAATGGGCGGGGCGTTTAATTGCATTTGAGCGTCCGGTTACCTAAAAGCAGCCTGTGGGTTTCCACCTGGGTTGTTTTGTACGGTTCACGTTAGGGAGGGATTCAGGCCTTGAGACATCTTCCTGTCTGTATTTCGTGCCAGGTACTGAGGTGCGTTTTGGTGTGGACTGCACCCAGCTGGCAGATGCCTTTGAACTGCACCACAGGGAGTTTGATCGGATTTATTTTAATTTTCCTCACTGTGGACGCAAAGCTGGAGTTGCTAAGAACAGGGAACTGCTTGCCAAGTTTTTCCAGAGGTGAGGAAATGAGAGCACTCACAAGTAACATGTTGAAGATGTACATTACATAGTTACTGCACTGGAAACATTTTAGTTTGGGAAATAAGGCATACGTGTGTAAGTTACTATGATGGGTTTAGAGAGAAAATAAAGCTCCAAAGGAATCCACAATCTAGTTGGAAGGGCAGGCATATAACCCTGAAGGTTACATAAAAGTACAAATAGTAGTTGGGCCTGTAAGGGGAGGATCACCTATTTTGGATAATGCAAAATAACGGTAGCCAGTATAATGTAATGGCTAAAAGCATGGGTTTAGGAGCCAAACTGCCTGGATTCAGATCCCCACCCACCTCTTAGTAATTGTGTGATTTGGGGTAAGCTTACTTGATCCTTACATACTTGTGCTTCTTCATCCATCAACAGGATAGGATATTAATGGTAACTACCTCAAATTATCGTGAACTAAAAACTGTGCTTTACACTATTCTACCAAAACGTGATACTATTGGAGGTCTCTGGGGGTGGGGGGAGGTCACAGTTGTCAAGAAACTTTTCACAGAGCCAAGATTTTAAGTTAGTATTTGAAGTATAGAATTTTAATAGGAAGGGAAGTGAATTTACAAGAACAACTCTCTAAACTGGGAAATGAATCGTGTATAGGAACTTTGCAGATATTGACCTTTCTATGACCTGTTTATGATGAACACTGCAGATACAAAGCCAGATAATACCCTGGTCAGCCACCAGTATCAGTTATGAGTTGAACAGTGATTTTACATTCTTACTTCCAGCTGCTTCCTTTGCAGGTTTGAAGTCTGTGGACCTTTGTAAATAGATATGATAGGATTTTAATTATTTCACAGCCAAAGCATGTGTATACAGCTTATTTCCTATGGTAATTTAAACTGGTTTTGATAAAATGCTGGTGTCCTCCTCCCCGTTAGCTGTAAAGATGTTCTCGCACCGGAAGGAGAAGTCTATGTGGCATTGTGTAGAGGACAAGGTGGGACTCCTGCTGATAAGCCCACAAGAGAATGGCATAACAGTTGGCAAGTAGTTGCCATGGCAGCTCTGGGGGGATTCATTTTAAGTGACGTGCATCCCTTCAGCTGTGAGGCTGTGCCAGGGTACAAGTGCACTGGATATAGGTAAGTAATAACAGAGGTCTGAGCCTTTTTCATTTCTTTCACTAATAATGAAAAAAATCTCATAGGCAGACTTTCCCCTACCAATTTCCTGCTTTGGTCCCTAGAGATACTTGCTTTTTAAAAAATGGCAATAAATAAATAAGAAAGAAAGAAGAGAAAGAAAGAGAAAAGACTCACTGACTCCATACTTGGTGACTGTTTTTGCCAGGAGTCAAGATAAGTCCTTTCATGTAGAAGGTGCTTTGAACCATATCTTCACCCAGAGCTTACCCTTTGAAGATTCACAGCCCAGAATCTTCAGGACCAAAGTGGGTGGCCGGTGGTTTTCCTTTCCAGAACCAGAAGCACTTGTAGGAAAGCTGAACAGGTAACCTGCTGTTTTACCAGAAGTTACTTCTGTCTCTAGTTGTATCTCCGTTGCTTTGATGGCAACCGTATATTGAATGGATGCAATATAAATTGTTAATGATGTTGATGCTATGAATTCCTGTCAGTCTGGCCCTACACAAACCTTTTTAGAATGAAAATTTGTCACATTTTGTGGTATATCATCGGGATCGTGGCTGTCAGAGGTCTGAAGCACGTGATATCTCTATTTATTATGGTAGATGGTTTTATTTGCTTTCAGGATCACCTTAAAGATAATTCTTTTCTGTGCTATTTGTGCTTTTAATTTTAGATCCATTCTAACTCTTTATTGTTTCAAGTTTAAAAAGTTATTTTTATGTGTGCTTAAACAGAGGTTTCCTAGAAGCACCTTCATGTCATCCTGTCAGAACCATTAATGAGAAACTCATTGCGGAATTGGGCAAAGTTTTCCCTCTAAAAAGGCTGAAGTGTCCCTTCCCTTTGCTGCCACAGGGAAGCACTAGTGCTCTCACTTCCTGGAACTGTGACATTCTGTCAGCTGCCTTTTGGATTAGTCTCCGTGAAGATGACTCAAATTCTGAGTCCCTGACTGATGGGACAACACAAGACATGGAGGACTTTCTGGCGCTGTTTTCAGAACTTAGCCTTCTCAAGGATCCAGGAAGCGACAGTAAGGAAGAAGCTCATGAAGAAAGCTATGGCCGAACCACGGTCTGCCTTAGGCCTTCTCTCCTAGTTCATGTTCAGGCTGTCATCCAAGCACCAGACTTTGTCCCAGGTTCCCTGCACATCCTCAGCGGACCTGTCTTTCGGAAGTGCCGCATCTTGCCTTTCACAATGCCAGCATTTCATGAGACTTTATTTGTCATCGGGTTTAATAAAAATCTGAAGGATGGTTGTCTTCAGTCACTGCTGGAGCACCTGAAGGGTTTTCTTGATAGCCTTCTCACCCACACATTGCTGGAGGGCTCTCAGCCGAGCAGTTCAGTGGAATTTGTCTTTCAACCAAATGGCAAAGAGTATATTATTAATGTGAAGCGTCCTAATTTTGGCCCAGATTGTGCCAAGGCTCTGATTATTGGGTCTGTCGTCACATCTGCTACAGGCATTATGCACAAAGACCAGTGTTTTATGTTTGTGTCTATGAACTTGGACCTACTAGCCATGCTTGTCTGGGGCATCTCTGACTGGAGGATGCTGTGGACCTTTGATCACCGTTTCCTGAAAAATTTTGTCTCTGGGAGTATAGAACCCTTTAAAAGCTACTCCCTGTATCCTCCATGCTATGTTCATGATATTAGTTTTTGGTTCGATGAGAAGAAAGGATTTGATGAACTAGAATTTCACACGGTGGCCCGAGCAGTGTCCCGGGACACTGTCATATCCATACAGTTCCTCAGTCGTTTTCAGCATCCAAAGACTCAACAGGTCAGTCTCTGCTATAGATTGACTTACCAGACGTGTGACAAAGCCCTCCCCCAGCAACAGGTGTCATCAATGCAGTTGCAGCTTAGGAAAGAGATTCAGCAAAGACTACATGTAATACCTCGGTAGTTTAGTAAATTCATTTTTCCAGAGTGATCCCCGTGGCTGTGGGTATGGGTGCAGATGCCAATGAAAAAGACCAAGTTATAACTAGTAGTCTTTTCTGAACTGTGTTTTTTGTAAAATCTTTAACCTTGTGACTTTGGCCAGTGTTGGTTGATTCTAGAGACACTTGTGGCTCAGGGCACCTGGGTGGCTCAGTGGGTTGAGTGTTGAGTATCCATCTCTTGATTTTGGCTCAGGTCATGATCCCAGGGTCATGGGATCGAGCCCTGTGTCAGGCTCTACGTGGAGCATGGAGCCTGCTTAAGAGTCTCTCTCTCCTTCTGCCCCTCTCCCTTGCTCATGCACTATGTCTCGCTAAAATAAAAAGAAATTAAAAATATTAAAAAGTAAAAAAGAAACTTGTGGCTCTGTCACTTAAACTTAACAGACTATAGGGGCGCCTGGGTGGCTCAGTCGGTTAAGCGGCCGACTTAGGCTCAGGTCACGATCTCGCGGTATGTGAGTTCGAGCCCCGCATCGGGCTCTGTGCTGACTGCTCAGAGCCTGGAGCCCGTTTCAGATTCTGTGTCTCCCTCTCTCTGACCCTCCTCCGTTCATGCTCTGTCTCTCTCTGTCTCAAAAATAAATAAATGTTAAAAAAAAAAAAAAAAAACTTAACAGACTATAATGTGACTGGTGACCTTTGGAGTTTACAGTATTTTGATGTTGAAAAATGACTAGGAAAACAAATACAACAAAACTGTCTTGTACTTTAGATGCTCTGTTGCTGAAGATGCAGTAGAATTTGAGTGTCTTATATTTTCCACACTGCTAATTCCTCTTCCTTTAACCCTATTGTATTACATCATTACATCAACTTACTAGAGTGGTTTTTGGAGTCAGACCAACATTTATTAGCTTGGGTAAGTTGAAAGGCTCCATAATTAGTATTAGTATTATTATAATATTTATTCCATGGTTGACTACTGTTGAAGTCATGGAACTAGTTAATGTCAGATTAACTAGAGTTCACACTTGGGTCTGACTCTAAAGCCCATTTTCCTTCTGCCATTGTTCTTTCTTCCAAACTAGTCTTCTTCATTAGTAGCCTCTCAACTGTAAACTTAGTCCTCCTATATTTTGGAGCCTTCTGTTACAAGCATCTCTAAGAGACACTGGGAGATTGGCTCAGCCCATTGGCTCAGCCCAGGACTCTACAGAATGATGGAGTACTCTAATATTAATTAATGGTTGTTCCTGTTAATGAATAGTTAGTCGCCACAGATTGGATTTATATTGTAAACTCAGTAGGAAATAACTGTCTTATTCTTGTATTTGGAGAAAAACATGTGGGAAGGCAAGAATGGAAGCCAAGAAACATATTAGGAGGTTATTACAGTAACACAACCAGAGATAATGGTGACCTGGACCAGGATGGTAAGACGTTGTTGGGTTGAGTAATATTTAAAAGTATTTGCTGATGAACTACATGTGCATGGGTGAAGGGTGTGGGGCTGAAGAAACAGGAATCAAGCAGGACTGACTATGGTTTTTGATCTGGAAGAACAGAGTATCATTAACGGGGATGGGAAAACTGGCATAACAGTTTGGGGAGTGGGGTAAAGAACAAAGATCTTTTATGGATACATTTATTGCTTAGCTTTCTACATACACTATAAATGAATAGAGGGCAGGTAATGTGATTTATAGCTTGCTTCTATCCCCAATGGTGCCTAGTACATGGACAAGGTAGCATTTGAGCTGGATCTTAAAACAAGAGTAGCGATGTGACAGGAGGACTGTTAGGCAAGGAGGACTGTCACAGACTATGAGTTTGGAGTTCTCTCTTGTCCAGCAAGAGAGTGGATGCAGAATTGAACACAAGAGAGGCTAACATCCAGGAGGAGACAAGATCCCCAAACAGGCCTTTCATCTCCGTATTTATTGAGCGCTCAAGATCTTACACATGTGGTAAACGTGAAGAAAACAATCAGATAGTAATGATTAACTTGTGTGTGTAAGAAGCAAAGGGTCTGGGGGGGCAAGTGGAGTTTGTCATCAAAGTATAATAGTATATTGATGTCAGATGGAATGTAATTTCCTGCAAGTATATAACAAGTTACTCGTGATCCCATTACAATATCTTACTAGCTATCTTAGGGCGTTTTCACTCCGTGGTGGTGGCTTTCATGCCCTAAGCGTTTTTCTAACCTATTTATGTAAGTAGATCCTATTTCCCCACAGAGGACTTGCATTCCAGGCAGAGGTACAGATAAGGAAGCATCTGGGGCACTTTTCAGGCTAGTTAGTTGGAATGTAAATGTGTATAGGGAAGTAGTGGGAGATTAGATCAGGAAAGTAGGTTAGGGCCAGATTTAGTTGATGTAAGAAATGAATGCTAGAATAAAGTGTACTTCATTTGGCAGGCAATAGGAAAACTGGTAATTTTTGATTAAGGAGGCAACACAGAATAGTGCATTTGAAAATTGGATAGGGGCGCCTGGGTGGCTCATTTGGTTAAGCGTCTGACTTAAGCTCAGGTCATGATCTCACGGTTCTTGAGTTCAACCCCATCTCGGGTTCTGTGCACATGGCTCAGAGCCAGGAGCCTGCTTCAGATTCTGTGTCTCCCTCTTTGTCTTCCCCTCCCCAGCTTGTGCTCTGCCTCTATGTCTCAAAAATAAACATTAAAATCTTTGAAAAAAGTTAACCGGACAGTGTTGTATAGGATGAATTTGAAATGGGAGACCCCTGTTAGGATGCTATCCTAGCACTCCTAGGAAGGGGCAGGGAGGGACCTGCACTGGAGTGAAATGAGAAGAGGTCTCTGTAGGAGATACAACTAGGCTGCGGTGACAGAACTTGGTACCTAATACTTGCCTGTGGGAATTGAGCACTATGATCAATCGCCATTGTCAATAATTTTAGTATTAAATAATAACCTGGGACCCTGTCAAGTTCAGCACTCCCTCTATCTAACATCCTTAGTATACAGCAATGTATATTAACTTGATGGTCATTTAAGTTTAAAGACCTAAAAGAGCTTAATTTTTACTCTCCCTGCACGTTTTATGTATACACTGGCATATTTTACAGCCTTTTATCTTGAGTCTCCCTAACTAATTTTTTTAGATATAATTCACTTTACTACTTTAGTCTTTCAGCCTTCATACTAGCTTTATAAGTGATTACTACCTTTGCTGTATTTGCATTTACTCATGAAATTTTTTCCTTTCATAATTGTCATACTTCAAAAGTGGCTTTTACCCTCCACTTACAGAAGTCCCTTTAACATTTCTTGTAAGGCCCATTTCTGCTACTGGTACAGAGGTCCACAGGATGGGATAGAACTCTGTGGGCAGGGTATCAGGAACAGATGAATAACCCCTGGGAGTCACAGGTGTGCTATCATCTGTTGACATCAGGAGCTTTCACCTCATCCTGGTGGGAATAGTATGGGCTTTGTAATAAGGCAGACGTGGGCTGGAATATGGTTCCACCATTTCCTAGCTATGCAACCTTGGGCGTCAATTACTTACTATAATTTACTTATTGATAAGAGCAAGATTGTTTTATTATATTGGAAATGGATGAATTGTGTAAAATGCTTACCGAATTGCTGTGGTAGCAATGGCAGTGCCTGTCTCGTTGCATTTGTGGCACAGAATTTCTTTGGGCTTTCATTTTTCTTTACATTCTGCCATTACGGCTTCGTCTCTATGGAGCAGATAATTAGCTACAGGTTGTCTCTATCGATGTCACCAAAATAGAAGAAGGGCAAGGTGTCTGCGACCTTTTAAGGACCTCCCCTTTCATCTGCAGCTGCCCTGTTATCTTTAACTGAATAAATAGCTCTGCGTGCTCTGTAGAGTTGTTTGGTTACTTTCCACTTGTGCTGAAAAGTGAAGGAAGGCGGGGAGTGGGGAGGAATAGCCAGAGTTAGAAACATATTGAAGGGATAGCTACGGTTGTGAAAGTCAAGTCGCAGTTCTCGTTTCTTTTCTACTTAGGATTTGCCCCAATTGGCCCAGTAACGCTACAATTCCGTCTTTTCTGCGCATGTCAAGGACTTTTGTCCCTCGGCGGACACCGTTGCCAGCCAAAGCTATGTCTGCGCGCTCGCCACTTTGGTAGGGAGCCGAAGTCTACCTTTTCCACCCGTGCCATGGCGAGCCGAGGGGCTCGTCAGCGCCTGAAGGGGAGCGGGGGCAGCGGCGGGGACACGGTTTCGGCCGCCGACAAGCTGCGGGAGCTGCTGTGCAGCCGGGAGGCGAGCGGCGCGGAGCCACGGACCGAGTAGGTGTGCGGGAGCGGCGGGGGCGTGGCGGCAGGGCGGCGCGGGGCTGTCCTCGGGAGGGTCTCCCCCCGCGGCGCGGGTGCGGCCAGGCTGCTTTTTCCCCCAGGTTCTTCTGCTCTTCCTGGACGGGTCACGTCTGGTGTTCGCGCCGCCTCGGGTCCCCCACCATGGGTCCCATTTTGCTCGGGAAGAAAGCCTGGAGTGTCGCTTCAAGGCTGTTTGCTGGCCCAGGCCCACAGTGGGCTGGCGTCGTGGTGTTGGAGTTGGCAGAGCCTCTGTGGGAGACGTTGGCAAGAGCGAAGAGCATACCTTTGTTGGCTGTGTCTCACAGTCTCCTTCATTGCCCCCAAAGCCCTAACCCCTTGCTCTAAAAGTGTGGGCCCCGCAACCTCCAGCACCTGCAGCCGTCTCTCCCGGGGCACTGCGGGTTAGGACTGCATTAACGGAGCCGCCAACATACGGAATCGGAGGAGGTTATGTGCTTCGCACAAATTAGGCCTCTGTGCATTTGAACAAGGGGGAGATGAGTAAAGCCGTGGAAAGTAATGACCTTGTTAAGAAAGAAAAGGAAAATGAGGGCTTTCTGGCCTTCAAGGAGTGTCATGGATACAATGAATTAAAGCGTATGAGTGAGCTTACCCCTTAAAAGTAGGAACTGGAAGGAGTAATTAAGATTAATAAAGTTCTTCATCCCTTGTTTATTTCTACTCAGAACAACTAACTTGTTAGGTGAATTACTTAAGTGTGCTTTGATACCATTGCCATTCCTGTCGTTTCTGTCCAGTTTTAGGCCTTCTAGTTGTTGGGTCTTGCTGAGGCATCTTTTCTTTACTTCTGAGCAGGTTGTCTGGGAACAAAGCAGGACAAGTCTGGGCACCTGAGGGATCTACTGCTTTCAAGTGTCTGCTCTCAGCAAGGTTATGTGCTGCTCTCTTAAGCAACATCTCTGACTGCGATGAAACCTTCAACTACTGGGAACCAGTAGGTGATTTCTTTAGTTTTCTTGTTCTCAGTTTCACTGCTTGGGGCCTTGTTGCCAATCAAGATACAAGTAATACACACGTGTGACTGGTAGTAAACTTTATTTTCACTTTTGTATTCTAAGCTGATGATTTTGTATTTTTTTTTTTTTAATTTTTTTTTAACGTTTTATTTATTTTTGAGAGAGGGAGAGGCAGAGCATGAACAGGGGAGGGTCAGAGAGAGGGAGACACAGAATCTGAAACAGGCTCCAGGCTCTGAGCTGTCAGCACAGAGCCCGACACAGGGCTCGAACTCACAGACCGCGAAATCATGACCTGAGCCAAAGTCAGCTGCTTAACCGACTGAGCCACCCAGGCACCCCTGATGATTTTGTATTCTAAGCTGATCAGTTGTTGAAGGCCATAGGAAATTGGGCTTCTTGCAAAAAAGACGTAATTTGTAATTTTCTTAAAAATTATTTTAAATCAGGGGCGCCTGGGTGGCGCAGTCGGTTAAGCGTCCGACTTCAGCCAGGTCACGATCTCGCGGTCCGTGAGTTCGAGCCCCGCGTCAGGCTCTGGGCTGATGGCTCAGAGCCTGGAGCCTGTTTCCGATTCTGTGTCTCCCTCTCTCTCTCTGCCCCTCCCCCGTTCATGCTCTGTCTCTCTCTGTCCCAAAAATAAATAAAAAACGTTGGAAAAAAAAAATTAAAAAAAAAATTATTTTAAATCAAAATAATACTTCGAGATACTTTTTAAAAAACCAACAACTGTGAAACTTAAAGGGAAAAAAGTAGCTCTCTGTTCCATTGCTCGTATAGCCAAATCCCAGTCCCTAGAAGGAACTACTTGCTTTGAGCTTTTGAAGTTACTCTGATGTTTGCCAAAATAAAAAAGCTACTAAGTAGTATGCTTATTCTGCTATTTCTTAATTTACACATTTGTAAGTCTGCTGACTTCCTATTACGGAAAATTTAGAGGTGAAATTTTCTAATCCTATTTTACATTTTAAAAAAAGGATGTTTAGAGTAGGTAGCTTAAGGACAAGGTAAGATTTAGAGTTTGTCTGTTTTGGCTAATGAATACTAAAAAAAAAAAAAAAAAAAGTGGAGGGTAAAATTCAAGCTTTTAACGTTGACCAAACAGTCTTGTGGAATTTAAAATGTCCTAAGATTGTTCACTATAGGGTCATTTTGATTATCTATTGGAAATCTTGTTGAGAATGTCAGCATTTTTTGTGTATCTTTGTCTCTTTAATGTTTTTGCTTAGAAACTTCACTTGCAACCTGCTAGCAAGGATCTCTGGCCAATTTAACCCGGAACCTATCTGTTTTGTACTTTCAGACACACTACCTCATCTATGGGAAGGGGTTTCAGACTTGGGAGTATTCCCCTGTTTATGCAATTCGCTCCTATGCCTACCTGTTGCTTCATGCCTGGCCAGCTGCATTTCATGCAAGAATCCTACAAACTAATAAGGTAAGGGCAGGCCAACTTGGAAGCAGTTACAGCTGAACAAGAGGCGAGTCTCTGGAACAGGTTTCAGAAAAGGGAGAAATAGATTGGTAGGTAGGAAAGGACTTTTTTTTTTTTTTTTTTTTTTAAGACTCATTTATTCATTGTTAAGTATTAATGGAGCAACTTTAAAAAATTTTTTATTCCGCAGTAGTTGACCTGCAGCTTTACATTAGTTTCAGGTGTACAATACAGTGATTCAACAATGTTTTATATTACTATGTGCTCCTCAAGATAAATGTTTTCTTATTCCCTATTACCTATTTGACCCATTCCTCTCCCCCTTCCCCTCTGGTAACCATCAGTTTGTTTTCTGTATTTAAGAGGGTTTTTTTTTTCTTTTGGTTTGTCTCTTTTGTTTCTTAAATTCCACATATGCGTGAAATCATACGGTATCGGCAAGTTGTTGCAAATGGCAAGATTTCATTCTTTTTTATGGCTGAATACTCTTCCATTGTATGTATATATACCACGTCTGCTTTATCTGTTCATCTGTCAGTGGAACACTTGGGCTGCTTCCATAATTTAGATATTGTAAATAATGCTGCAATAAATACAGGGTTGCATATATACTTTTGAATTAGTGTTTCATTTTCTTTGGGTAAATAGACAGCAGTACAATTACTGGATCATTCAGTAATTCTATTTTTAATTTTTTGAGGAACCTCGATACTATTTTCCACAGTGGTTGTACCAGTTTACATTCCCACCAACAATGCATGAGTTCTTTTTACTCGACATCCTCAACAACACTTGTTGTTTCTTGTGTTTGTGATTTTGGCCATTTCGACAGGTGTGAGTTGAGATCTTCTTGTGTTTTTTTTTTTTTTTTTTTTTTGATGTTGTTTGTTTTTAAATTTTTTAAAATATTTTTGAGAGAGAGGGGCCAGCGTGCTAGCTGGGGAGGGGAAGAGAGAGAGAGAGAGAGAGAGAGAGAGAGAGGAAGACAGAATCTGAAGCAGGTTCCAGGCTCTGAGCTGTCAGCACAGAGCCCGATGTGGGGTTCGAACCCATGAGCTGTGAGATCATGACCTGAGCTGAAGTTGGATGCTTAACTGACTGAGCCACCCAGGCACCCCTTTGCCCACTTTTTAAATTGGATTATTTGTGTGTTGTTTTTGTGTGTGTTGGGTTATATAAGCTTTTCTCATGTTTTGGATATTAACTAGTGGACCAACTTTTTATCCGGTAGGTACTTTGTTAAGAGCTGTGGGTTTAACAGTGACCAAATCCTTGCCCCCATGGAATTTATAGTTTAGTGGGGGAAGATGAAATTGAACAAGGGATTTTAAATGCAGTGGGTTGAGGTATGTGGGTGGCTCAGTTGGTTAAGTGTCTGACTCTTGATTTTGGTTCAGGTCATGATCTTCTAGTTGTGGGGTTGAGCCTGGAGTTGGGCTCTGTGCTGGGTGTGGAGCCTGCTTAAGATGCCCTCTATCCCTCTCCCTCTAACCCTTACCTGCTTGCGTTCTCCCTTGAAAAGAAAGGAAGGAAGGAGGGAGGGAGGGAGGAGAGGGGGAAGGGAGGATGGGGGGGGGGGATGGAGGTGGGGGAGAGGGGGGAGGGAAGAGGGAAAAGAAAGAAAGAAATGCAGTGGGTCTTACGGTGGAGAATTACAAAGTACCATGGGACAGCATCTTAGGGGAGACTAAACAGAGTGCTGAAGGGTAATAAGTAGGAGTTAATGGAGACCTAACCTGATGACTTTTTACGAATTTGCTATGATGTGTCTTGGCATGGATTTCTTTGGGTTTGTCCTATTTGGGAATTACTAACCTTCTTAAATATTTAGGCTTACATCTTTTTGCTAAATTTGGGAAGATTTTGGCTATTATTTTACAGAGTACTTCAGCCCTGCTCTGTTTTCTCTTAAGATTCCAGTGATATCAATGTTAGATGTTTAATTATAGTACCCTAGGTCTCTGAGGCCCTATTAATTTTTTTCTAGTCCATTTTCTGTGTTGATTGAGCAATTTATAATCATCCAGTTCATCAATTCTTTCCTCTCTGCTCTCCATTCTGCTGTTGAGCCTATCTTTTGAGATTTTATTTTGGTTATTGTATTTTTTCAGTTCTAAAATTTACATTTGGTTTTTCTTTATATGTTCTGTTGCTTTACTGAGAATTTCTATTTCGTTTGTTTCCAGTGTGTTCTTAATTGCTCACTGAAGCATTTTTACATTGGCTCCTTTAAGAGTTTGTCAGGTAATTCTGACCTTTATCTAATTGGTATCTATTGATAGACAATTTTCAGTTTGCCATCTTCCAACTAATTTTCAGTTGAAGCCTTGGCCATTTGGGGTATTACATTCTGAGACTGAATCTTCTTCCTGGGCCTGAAGTGCTTCCTCTGCCTTTTTGGGTTTTATTTAAGCCTTATTTTTGGTCTGGCTGCTTTTGTTACCCTCTAGCAGGAGAAGGGAGAGAGTTCTCCACCTTTGTTATTGCCAGATGGGGGTAGAAGTTGAGGTTCCCCTCTAGACCTTCGCTCAAGTGGCCAGGAAAGGGATACTTGACTGCTGCTAGGTGGGGTGAGGAGGTGGAAGTCCAGGCTTACCCATGTGGTCACCACTGACACTGTGTCCAGAGAGGGAGCTTATTACCACCAGCGAGAATCAAAGTCCTGGCTTCGTACTGGATATTTGATGGCATGGGTGGGAGTTGGGCTACATTTCCCCCCCCTCCCCCCGGGGGTGTTTTGCTGGAGTAGAGTGGTTATTGTCTAAAGGCTCTCTGTCTTGTTGGGCTACCCCTTTCCTGGCGTCTTGGCTAGATCAGCCAGGCTTTGGTTGGTGTTAGTTTGTGCTCATTGGCATTTGTAGCTGCCACCTTCTTTAGCTCTAAGTCTGGAATGTATAAGGCAAAAAGAAAACTTAGGGAACTTACCACTGTGTTTTTCCTCTGGTCCTAAAGTCCCTAGGCAGTCTGCCATCTTCTCTCTACCTTGAGTCTTCTTAGGTTTACTTTACCTGTCATGTGCAGAGTTTTTGGTTTTACATAGTAGGAGGAATAGGGAAAAGTACAACTAATCCACCTTGTATGAAGCAGAAGTCCCTGATTAGAGAACTAGACGTTCAGTAGGAATCAGCTAGGTAAAGGGAAAATGGGGATGAGGGAGGAAAGCCATGAGGGGGGGAAGAGGGCCAGCATGGCCTTATATAAATAGGCTTGATGCTTGGAAGAGAGTGAGTGGTGGAGTGAGTTGCATGATACTGAAAAGTAGGAGGAGGCCAGATTTATACAACACCTGGTAGGCTCTAATAAGGAATTAGGAATTTCTCCCCATGCCCACTGGCTCCCCAGGGCATTCTGAACCCATCCAGAGGCTTTATAGGAGAGACAAGATGGCATTTGCGTTTTAGACTCATCAGAAAGATAGCACCTATAGAAAGGGATAAAACTGTCCTTTGCTTCCCTATCTATTAATTCATTTTTTTTTTTTAACTTAGCAGAACAGACGTATACAGGATGAGGTCTTCATAGAGAAATAACAATATGCAGTGCTTAAGGCTTTTATTTACACTTGTATATCCACTGTCCCTTGCAATTTGACATGTTCAACCAAATCCATCACTCTTTCTTTTAGGTCAATGACACGAGCAGGAAGCAGAACAGGAATGAAGATTTCCCTTCTTGTTCTTTCTTCTAATCTCCTCCCTGTTAGGTTTTGCCAATGGAAGCCACTTGGCAACGGGGAATTAGTTTATAGAGTTCCAGCTCCAGCATCCTGATGCACAGTAGAGAGGGTAGATTGTTGCTGAAAGACCATCTGGTAATAATTGGCACCCCTTAGTGTTGGTTACCTTTCCAACTTCTTGCCACTCTAAACAAGAATACCTTTGTTTTGTCTTGTCGAACTCTGCTCAGGAGTGGGATCCCATACGTACATCCATAGGCTAATTAATTTCATGGGATACTGCCAGATTGCCCCCCAGAATGGCTATTCAACTTCACACTTGCACAACTCTGTTCCACCTTTCAGCCACCTCACACCTCCTGAGCACTTGATATTTCTGACTTGATAATTTTTGCCCTTCTCATGGATGTGAGCTGTTTCTCATTTTAATTGCATTTCTCCGATTAGACGTGAAGTGCAATATTTAATAGTCATTTGGTTTTCCTTTTCTGTGAATTACCTATTCATATCCTTTGCCTGTTTTTCAATTGGGTTTTCTGGTTTTCTTGTCTGATTTGTAGAAGTTTTCAATAGTAACCAAGTACAGGTTTTAGATACTGGAAATCTTTTTGGCTGTCCCCTCTGTTAACTGTGCTGTGGAACTTTGTTGAACAGAAATCTTTAATTGATACAGTCAACCCAATTAGTTATTCACTTAAGGTTGGTGGGTTTTGGGTCTTTGCAAAAGAAATCGCTCTTCACCACAGTTCACAAAGATATTCTTACATATTTGCTTAGCTTTATAGTTTTGCCTGTCACACATAAGGCTTTAATCCATTTGGATATTTTTTTAAAGATACTTAAAAAAATAATCTCTACACCCAATGTGGGGCTTGAATTTGCAACCCCAAGATCAAGAGTAACATGCTTCACCATACTGAGCCAGGCAGGCACCTCAATTTGAACATTAGTTTTTATAAATGGTAGAAAGATCCAACTTTATTATTTGTGATAGAGTGAATGGATTTTTCCGTACCATCTGTCAAGTAATCCATCCTTTCTCTGATTTGTGATAGCATATCTACCATACACTTTATTCCCACATGTATGGGTCTTTGCTTTGGCTTCCTTATTTTAGGTCATTGGTCAAATTGTCAGTGCCAGATTTTTATTATGTTTTATTGTTATATGTTTTTATTTATGTTTTATTATGTTTTTATGTTATAAAAACAACGGTTTTGTTGTGTGTGTTAAATATCTGGTTGATAAATTTTTCACCTTGTCCATTTGAAAATTCGTATTTTAAAAATCATTTCAGTATTTGTTTGCCCCTCCCCCAAATTCTGCGTTTTGATTAGAGTTGCACTGAATTATATATTAATAGGAAAATAAATGTGTATAGGTTTGTCATTTCATTCTTAAGATGATATATTTACCCATTTGGTTAGGTTTTCTGGGTCTTCTAGTAAAATTTTTAAATGTCCCCATTTCAGTCTTAGCCAGTCTTGGGTAGGTTAAGGCTTACATTCTTAATACTTTATGTTGCTGTTGTGAAAGGAATCTTATTATTTTTTTTTTTAGTTGGTCGTTGATACAGAGGAATACAATTGATTTTTGTTTTTTGATCTTAATCTAAATCTTGCTGAATTTCCTTATTAGTGTCACTCACGTATCAGGTGAATCTCTTGGATTCTCTTTCATCTGTGTGTGGAGAGTTTAGTTTCTTTTATTCCATATCTAATACCTCATTTCTTGTCATTTTGCAGCAACCAGGACTTCTAGTTACATGTTGGATGTTGTTGTGGGGGCATTGTTATCATACTTGTAAATAAAACTCTTATATTAACTCAGGCTAATTTTTAACTTTGTAAATGTGTTTTGTACTCTCCCTAATTAGACGAGGGGTCCTTAGGCGTGTGGACACTTGGTACTAAAATTATCTGAATTCCTAGGAGCATCTAAAATAGTGGTCAGTGTTTACTAGGTTTTCAGAGTGTTTTTATTGAGTTAATGAAACTGGTATTTATTGGATCACTTTATTGAACTCTGGAATTTTTTGGTTACAGTGATGAAAA